>NC_056743.1:310146296-310263796 GCF_019279795.1 Protopterus annectens | reverse complement strand
CTGCAGAACTGTATCTGCAGAAATCTGTTTGGAATCAAATCTGTTGAATTCTATCCACTAGATTTCTGCATTTTTATTCCTGTAGAAATCTGCATTTAGAATTCATTAATTAGAAAAATATCTGTAGAATTCCAGCTACAATTCTATCAATATAGTTATGTTTGTAGAACGCAGTTCTCACAATCCCATCTGCAGGATTCATTTTGAATTTTATCTATAGATTTCTGTGTTTGAATTCTATAAAAATAACACTGCAGGTAGAATAATATCTGTTGCATTCTGTGTTTACACTTTTACTAGTAGAAATCAGTGGTTTTAATACTGTTGTATAATTGCCCCTGTAAAAAGATGTGGTTAGAATTCTATCTGTATCGAGAATCTTGCTGAATTGTGTGTGTACAATTCTGTGTTTAGAACTCTGCATTTGAAATTCTACATAATTCTATATTTGTACAATTCTATGGATAGACTTGTAGCTGAAGAATCGTGCCCTTAGTGTGCTGTGTATAGAATTCACTATTTAGAATATCTGCAGAATTTTCTGATTAGAAATATTTCTGTAGACTTATGCATTTAAAATTCTGTGATTTGAAATCTATTTCTACAATTCTATGCTTAGAATTCCATCTGTGGAATTTTGTCTATGAAATTATTTGCAGAATGCTGTCAACAATTCTGTGAAAAAAATTCTATGTTTAGATTTTAACCTATACTGAATTATCCATAGAATTGTATCTGTATTATACTGTGCTTACAATCTTATTTGTCACTTTCTATGTTTCTATCTACAGAATGTTGTGTGTGAGTTCTCCCTAGATATTTATATATGTGCAGTTCCATCCTAATAATTCTGTATTTAGAAAACTTTCTATAGAATTATGTGATTTTAATTATCCACAAAGAATTCTGCCTAGATTTCTATCTGTAAAACTTGAGTTTAAAATTCTATTTGCAGAATTCAGCATGTAGATTTATGCGCTTAGAATTCTATCTGTACATACTTTCTATAAAATCATCACTTTAAAATTCTATCTGTAGAATTCCATTCTTAGAAATATGCATGTAGAATTCATCATTTTGAATTCCATCTGTCAAGATTTATGCTTAAAATTTTGATTGCAAACATTTGTTCTTAGAAATGTATCTGTAGAATTCTTATTGTACAATCCTGTGCTTAGAATTCTATTTTTAGAGTTCAGTTTTTTAAATTATATCTGATGATTTTTATATGGAGAACTGTTTAGAAGTCGAACTGTAGCATTCTTTCTTTAGACTTCTGTTTGAAGAATTCCATCTGTTGAATTCTGTGTTTAGAATTATATATGTAGAATTCAGTACTCTAAATTCTGTCTCAAATTCTATGTATAGACAACTACATGCAAAATTCTACACAGAGAATTGTGTTTAGCATTCTTTCTGTAGAATTCTCTCTCTAAAGTTCTTTGTTTTTAATTAAATCTGAAAAAAATATTTATTAGAGCTCTTGTAGAATTTTTTGAAAATTTCTGTTTATAGAACTGCACAATATGTCTGTCTGTAGTTTCTGCTACATAATTCTCACTACATAATCCAGCATTTGAAAATATTATACAGAATTTTATATATGAAATTCTATCTTTAGAATTCTATGCCTGACATTCTTTCTACAGAATTCTATGCTTAGATTTCTACCCACTATATTCTATGTTGAGAATTACATTTGTAGAATTCTGTTTCAAATTATATCTGTAGAATTCTGTCCTTAGAATTTGAGCTGTAAAATATGTCTGTCTAAAGAACCATATACTTTGAATTCTTTGTGTACAATTATATATCTAGGATTTTGTATCCAGAATATTTGTCAAATTCTGTGTTCAAAATACTTTCTCTAGAATCTTGCATTCAGAATTCTGTATTTAAATTCTATTTGCAAAATTTGAAGTTTAAAATTCTGTCTGTAAAATTCTAGATTTAGAATTGTGTGTGTAAAATTCAACTAGCAGAATACTGTGTTCAAAATTCTGTCTATAAACAACTGTATTTAAAATTCTACCTGTAGAATTCTTGCTGTAGAATTACATGTAGAGTTTTGTTTAGCATTCTGTCAAATTATATCCTCAGTGCTCTATACAGTACTTACAGCGCTTACTGTGCTATTCCATGCAAGCATAAACTTATACAAATAAAATTGTATGGCTTAAAACCTGTTGAGAGAATTCAAAACACAGAGCTCTACAAACAGAACTGCAGACAGATAATCCATCTGACAGATTTCTAAATGCAGAATTTTATTTGCAGAATTGTAAAAACATTGCCATGAACTTAATGACAAAAACTCATGAAAATCTGGATAAAGCAATTTAAATAATACAGTCCTTTAATCTCACTTTCATACACAACTTTGTCAGGTTAAAAATCAGTCAAAACATGCATTTAAATAAATTCAAATCAATTTTGCATGTTTGAGAAGTACAAATAAAAGTTTACCACAAGTAAGATAAAAAAGGTGCTACATCATAATTGCCAAGTGCCTCAAATATTTGCTACCTGTAGAACTGCAAAGCAATTTACTTAAGTGTATTCTCTTAGGTTCATGCATAAAACATAATTTAAAAATTACCTTAAGTATTTAGAACCTTACTGAAAGCTTATCATAAGTAAGTGAAAGATGGCAAAAAATTTACTTCAAAATCTTTGAGCAAGCATTTAATAATCAAATGCTCATTCAAGCCAGGGAGGTGGTCATTTTATAAATTCGGCTTGCCACTAGGGCCCTTTAGTTTCCACTGTGCTGTTAAGGTCCTCCCCCCAACTCTGATACCACATGATCTGCCATTAAAAGGACAACTTTCTGGAAGCTAGAAAAGGTGCAGCTATACTTAAATGAAGAAAACAGTCCTTTGTTTAACAGTACACTGATGTTCATGAATCCTCGTGTGCTCATTTCCTGATAGTCTTATCAACAGAATATGTGCTGTAAAAAAAAAAACTAGTCAAATATATCATGATAGCCAACATGCATGTATAATGTTGACTGGCACCAATATGTTGCAACTTAAGTGAAGGTCTTGTATCAGGCAACCTTCAAACAGTACACATGAAACATGAGTAATACCCCCGAGACCCATGCAGAGGCATTAGGTAAGTCAAATTTTTAATTCTCAAAAAAGAGCCATGCTGTTCATTGCCCAAGAAAAGTTTCCATTATTCTGCACCATTTCTTTGGGTTACTACTGCCAACCAAATTAGTTACACAAAAAATAAGAATAATAACTAGAATCAAAAGCCTTTACAGAAGCTACTCTTCCCAAATTGCTCTAAACAGTAGACAGCTTTTTCTATTCAGTGTACAATGATATCATCAGTAAGTTTTCCAATAAATTGTATTATAACCATGACCTATAACTAATGCATGAGTTGTAATTCCTTCATCTTTAGATGAGAGACTAGATATTCTAATGATCAGTTCTCTAATGAAGCTGCCTTTAATGATTTTCAGGTGATTACTTATGCCATACAAGTACTAGCAAGATGCAGGTAAGTATTCACAAATTATTACTAAAAACCTCAGTCAAATTTCTGGTCAGTTTTATTAAAAATAATTTATATACCGATATAATCAATAGAATCAGATATCTTTGAATTTAAAGCCCAGATGTGGGTACATCTCTTTGTATTCCTAAATAAATAAATGAACTGTTACACATAATGTCTTCTGATTAAATACTGGTAACATTTTGCATTTTGAAACAGGGCTGACTGTATAAAATGCATCTTCCCAATAACAATGCACAAAGTTAGCAAGAGCTGGGTCATTGTGGCAGAAATTGACAAACCTTTGGTCTGCTTAAAATACTGTTTGTCATGCAGAAATAAATACTGACTAACACTTTATCAAGTAAAGAACAAACAGTGTTAATTTCTTAATTGTCCATTCAATACATTCAGCCAACTAATGTCTTATAAACTCACTCTTCAAGTCTGAAGAGTACTAACTATAATATGCCGAGTTTGCAAAATGTGTAGTGTGCCTTTGCATGATGACAAATAACATGTTTGTATGGGAAATGTTCAGAGCTGTAGTCAGAAAAATCACTATAGTAGTTGGCTAATGAGGCACTAACTGCCTATCACTGCTGTATACAAGGAGGTTGTTTGCAAACAGCTCAGCAGGAAGTTAAATCCTCCTCTGTTTGCAGGAGCACAACTGTAGATGCTAGGAATGCTGGAGGTATGCAGTATGGCAGTCCAGTCAACTCTTATTGGAGGGGTATAACTAGAGGAGGTACCTGCAAGTACTGAGTCACAACTGGGCCTGGATGAGCCCTACGACCTAGAATTCTCTGTGAACAACCTATTTGCCATATATAATGTTCTCTTCACATCTAGCTACCTATATCTATCTGTAGATAAACAGACAGATAGATATAAATATTTGTATATATGTTGTACTTAAAATAATCTAAACATCATAATGTCAACAGCAAAAATATTGACCGAAAACTATGTAAACTCAACAATATCAGCAAAATCAAAGTTATTACTAGGGAAGGATTTATGCATTTCCAGACTGTTGTGTGACCTCAGTGTTGGTGTATTCAATTAGCGGGGGCAGGGGGGTTGTCATCCTGCAAAAACAATGGTTTGGAATGTGGTTAGATTATGTTGATATTATGTGTTTAAATAATTTTGAGATTAGATATTTTCTGCTAATATTTTTGCTGTCGACAATATCTTGTTTAAATTATTTTCAGTATATTCACATAGAATATTGAAGAATCTTGTGTTTCTACAGTAAATACAATCTCTAGTGTTATTTCTACTTAAACTGGTTTTCTGTGTAATCTCAAGTGGCAAACGATTGCTTTAAAACATTCTTGAAAATGTCAGTGTTGCCAAGTGCATAAACCTGGACACCATTTCCAGGACAGTTAACCACTGATGCTTGTGCTGTTGTATTTTTGCATTTGCTCACTGCTAACTCCTGATATGTTTCCTAGTGACCCAAATAAAGAGGACTGTTGAAAATGTTTGTTGTGTCTAACATGGAGGCTGACCAAAAAAGTGATGCAAATGCAGCAACAGTTAATTGTACTGGCAACATAGATACTAACTCTACAGGTGCTCCTTCCATGAAAAAATAAACAAGAAAGATGACCCGGAATCATACCTGGTAACTTGTGTGTGTTATGCAACCCTACAGAAATTGCAATGAGCTAAATATGTATATGGACATGAAATGAAATGATTAAGTAAGCTAAAACGTAATTTGCCATGGAATGGGAACAACCTCTGAAGTACAATCTGCAAAATGTTATAACTAGGATTTTAATACTGACAAACTGGTAAGAGCACAGATACAGGTATTAAAGCTATGGCTAGAACCTAAAAATGTAACAAAATTTAATTGTACACAGATTTAAAACACCCTTGCCCAGCAATATAAGAAAATGGGTATTGCAAGTGATTCCAAGAACCCTAATGGGTCCCTACTCCAGGCCAGCAATCAAGGAAACTCGATCCTCACCATTGACTCCAGTGAGGGACAGTCACTAAGAGCAAAGATGTATTCACACAGTATTTTCAGATACAGCTCCCTGCACCAAGCACAATTTCCCTTAAATGCACACAAAGGGCATGCTCTGGACCTAGGGTTGGACTCTCTTTCTCTCTCTAGACATGCACAAAACTTCACACTTACCACTATGAAGCTCTGTATCCCTTTTCCCAGTAGCTGACATACACACTTGGATATCTGAATTTCACAAACACACATATACACATCTGAGAAAAGCTGGCACAGATTTACTAGCTGTACCCCTTTCTGCCCAGACTCTGAGGTAATCACACTATCAGTCAGCTATCCCAAGGCCCTTAACAAAGGGGACCCCAATTATACTCTGTAAAATTAATATGAATACAAATGGTAGGGTGTGACCAAAGCAGCAAGGCTTTCATGGGAGGCCACAGTGTCACTAAAACAAGCATAAGTACTCTCAAGATGTTAAAAGTATTCTCTAAAGGGCCAGCCACAATGAAATGTATTGAAAAATATTTAATGATAAATAATAAAACAGAAAACAGGAGAATACTGAATATAAACAAGAGTGTTTCAACTACAACTGAGATAAAAAAATAACATAATTGGATAGTTTCTCTCAGATGCAGAAAACAATACTAAACTATTCTCACTAAATGTCACTGACTGACTAAAGAATGACTGTTCCCTGACTACTTACTAAAGTAAGGCTAGCTGGAGTATGCTGAGTGTCTTACCACAGCAAAAGCCAGATGATGTCTCTCTTCATCTGTGTAGATGTGTGATGTATATCCTGTCAGAAATCTTTCCTCTCAGATTCCAAAGTAACCAGATGCTGGCTTGAGGATGACTTCACCTCTGGTCACCTGACTCTGAATCTGTTGTTACAATATACACATAGAGCTTTGCTAAGATCTGTGGCAGCATCTGAAAGCTATAACACAATTTCAAACTTTCTACCCTTCCAGGGTTCTCTGCTAAACAAACACATTTGATCAGTTACAAAAATACAACCTAATATAATACATGCATACATTATTTCTGTCCAGCAGGATCTACTGCCGATATATTTTTACACAAGTAACTTTACAATTATATTTTAAACACAAACATCTGTCCAAATCAGTGTACTAGTCAAATAACAAACTTCTTTACAAAACTCCAGCTAGCGTTGCTGGCATATGTACACATGTAGTGCCCTACTCTCCCTGGCACAGATGATACTACCTCATAACATCACACTCTGATTAGCAAACAGTTTTAGTAGAATGCTTATTAGTCAGGGATACATTTTTTAAATCTGAATTGCCTGATTCAAAGCCTAATGCTGCAATAAGAAATTGTGATCTTCTAGGAAGCAAAAAGTAGCAAGTAATGGGTTAAATGTATTTCAGGTTTGAAAAGACAGGTAACATTTCTAAGTTCCATACTATTGACACTGAAGAGAATGCCAGTGAAAACTTAAAATGTATGCTACAAATGACAATGTTCCTGTGGAGCTTGACTACACTACAGCTAGAATAAGTTAGTTAGCACTGTCAATGTGTTACAATTAAAATAGTGAAAAGTACTGTATTTTCTAAAAATCAGAGAAGCTCAAGTCCTGCTTGACTTAGTATACAAGCACAGGATTAATAACAACCAAAATACATATGTAATATGCATTTATAGTGATAGAAAACAATATATCCTCACACATGTAAAAATGGAAACACTTCTAGAAAAGCTGTTATATCCTTTGCTGTAGCCCCTGATTTGACTCTTGATGTAGTTAGAAAACTATCTTCCTCATTTTAAATCACTATGGAAACATGTAAGGAAGAAAAATCCATACACACATGTGAAGATATGTGAAGGCTGCCAGCCTAGCTAGATAGAATTTTGTAGATAATTCTGTCATTGGTAAATATTAATATGAGCCACAGGCTTGTTCTCTTAAATGGAAGAAAATGGTGTTAAATGCTGAATGTCAAAAATGTAACAGTGCACTCTGCTGGAAGAAAGCTGATAAGTCAAGCCATGTATGACTGTTTGATCTCAAACTTGGAGCCATGGTGTCTGAACCAGCAGATTATTTTTAGTGTTTGGAGACCAGAGTTAATTGTTAGATTTTACATATATAATGTCTTTAATTACTGTGGTTTCCTGACCAGATGCAAGCGTACTAAGAAATGTTAATGTAGAGTTTCTGTTAGCCTGAGAAACCAGAGAATTGTTAAGAATGATGTAATCTAAAATCAGTCAAGCAGGATGTATTATGAATTTAAAGGACGTTCTCAGAAACAGAGAGAGAGCATTTTGGATTTTGTCTAAAGCTGACAACAACTCACCAGTATTCTGCTTTTGCTCTGTATGTAAGTTTATTTAGACCTGTGATTGCTCTTAGATTATAGATGGAAAATAGTAAGTTTAGTCTAGCCATTTTCTGTATTGATGTTAGAGCTGTTCTACTGTATTATTTTAAATATTTTCCTGTGATCTCTGAACTGTTGACTAGCACTATGTAGTAAAGTATTGTCTTGTGTTTTTATTATTTATTATTAAATATTTCTAAACTTTTCAACTGTGGCTGTTTTGTGTAGGCACAATTTAAGCTCTAGAGTACATTGCACATATATAGTTATACTGTCCAATTCACTCCAACAGCTTTAGCCCTGGGTCACACTTACTATTTGGTTAATAATATTGCACAGTAATAATTGGACACCCTTTGATAAGGGCCTTTTTAGTAGCTGATATTAGTGGCTGGTGGCAGCTGGTATTACCGGGTCTATATTAGAACATAGAAGTTTCACAACTTCGAATGTTCTAATATCGACCCCTATTCAGCGAACGCTGAAAATAGCGAAGCTGCAGAACACCAAATTTCTTGCTAGGGAAGGAATTTGGTTGGCCGTTCCTGTGGTTTCGCTATGTTCAGCACTGTGGTGGAAAGTTACGGGTCGGGATCAGGTAAGTGTGCGATTGTGCAGACGTGAGGGTTAGGGTATGGGGTAGGTGAGTTAGGGTTAGGGCGTGGGTCAGGTAAATGTGTGATTGTGTGGACGTGAGGGTTAGAGTGGAGTAGGTGAGTTAGGGTTAGGGCACGGGTGAGGTGAGTGTGCGATAGTGATGGACCTTAATGTTAGGGTTTGGGTTAAGGTAAGTGGATAGCTAGTGGTGTGTGTACAGTTTAGGGTAGGGTTAGATGTAGGATTTTAGGTGTATGTGTGTGGATTGCTGTTTGTTTGGTGTGTTTGTGTTGTATGTGTGCTGGAACAGCTAATTTTTTTCCCTTGGAAAAAATTAGTTTTTCTGCATGTTCAGTGTTGTCAGCATTCACTGAATAGGGGTCGATATTAGAACATTCGACGTTTTAAAAAGTCGATGTTCTAATATAGACCCAGTACTACCTTATAGACTGGCAGGAAGGGGCATAGCTGGAGAACCTGTGCCAGCCTTCCCCTGGAGTGTCTTTGCGGTTGTATATAACTCTTATCTCAAAGTGTGCATGTGTCAGCTACTTGGGCAGGAACATGAAGTACTGGCTGGACAGAGAGGGTGCTGGAGGTTTTTTGCTTGACCACTAGGCTAAGATCTGGACCCTATAGCTGCACCAGTGAGGAGTCTTATTGGGGATCTGGAGAGAAAGGGAGAAACCAGCCCCAGACTGACTGTGATTTCTGTGTGCTCTTAAGGGAAATTGTACTTTACTGTGCATTTGTTATCCTTCCCAATGTGGACACCCCTCACTGGTGTTAGTGGTGAGGATGGAGGCTCCCTGATTGCTGGGCCAGTGCATGGGCGTTACAATGCAATGTGGCAGGCTGATACACTTAACGAGAAAGAGGTAAAAAGCAACACCTTGGGGGAGCCATTCGGTAAAACAATGAGGAGACGAGCATATCAGAGACACTCATATAGTGGTCCAGAATCAAAATCGGCAAAAAAAAAAGATCTGGCATAGACACTATAAAATGAGGGTGTAATTTGGTTGTGGTTAGACAACAAAAAGGATTGTTATTTGCAACCTGCCCCAATGACACAACAATAGAAACCCAGAACAATAAAAGAATGTAAACTGATACAAAACACTGAAGTAACAATTAGTACAATACAAAAGTCTGCAAAAAGACTTACAAGACGTATTAACACAGAAACAGAGAAGAAGAAAGGTATTTAAGAGAGCACCCTCAGAACCAAAGTGAGAACTAAAAGAGACAGCCAGAAAATTGCAAAGCTCTGAACTAATTTATGTTAGCATTTAAGACAAACATCAGGTAAAGACAGGTATGTGTTACTATGCAAAGGAGTACAACTGAAGACAAATTTTGCAGAGGAAGAGCAACATAAAAAAAGTAAAACAAAGCGATAAGGTGGTTTCCACTCACACTAAGACAGGGCAACAGCAGCCCAAAAAGAAATAGAGCACTCAAGATGCTACCACTGACAGAAGGAAAAAGTAAATCAATGGGTAATTTCTTGTAAAATTAACTTTTGCAGGGGAAAACAAAGAAAAAGCCACAATGCAAGGGTTTTTGGAAGAGGAAGTTATACATTCTAGCTCAAGAAAAACTAGTGAAAATTTTAAGACTACAGAACTCTGTATGAAGCAGGAACCTTAGTAACATATCACATTGTTGTAACACCTTGCCACAAGCCTTCAAGGAATCCACACTAATTAAAATCATAGTTAAATAAAACTAAAACCAAGACATCAAAAATCTGTTAACCAATCATTCTGTTCTAATTAATTTCTTCATTCAAACCCTTAGGTTTTAAAGTGGTAAACCTCAGAATGTAAATAGCTTCCTTATACTGCAAGTATCATTTGTTGTTATAGAAAACAGAAACATGCTCTAAAGTGCTAGCATTCATGTGGCTAGTATCAGAGGAATAGTCTTCTTCTTCTTTCAGCTTTTCCCGGTTAGGGGTTGCCACAGCAGATCACCTGTCTGCTCATGACTGGCAGTAGAGTTTTAAGTTGTCGAATTGCCAGCCCGGTGCCCAACCTTCCACGGAAGGCACACACATGCACGCACTCACACCTAGGGATAATTTAGAGTGTCCAATCCACCTACAGCATGTCTTTGGGATATGGGAGGAAACCAAGGCACCCAGAGGAAACCGACGCAACCACAGGGAGGACTCTGCACAGAAGGCACCCCAGCCGAGGATTGAACTGGAGAACCTCTTGCTGTGAGGCGACAACGCTAACTGCTGCACCACCGTGGCCACCATAAAAGCATTAAAAATGTACTGCAACCGGGCTGTCTCTAGAGTTCTTAATGTCCCTCAGTTGCTTCTGCAATCTAACATGAAATTTCCTTTTTGTTTCACCAATACAAAACAGGCTACCAGAGCACCAAAGAACATAAATAATATTCTGAGTAACAAGTAACACCATCTTTGCAAACATATTTCACATCATTAATCACTTTTATCTGGTCCACATAATTACATACACACTCCAATGTCCTCATTTAAAATTGCTTAATGACAACAAATTCCTCTTGAAAAATAAACATTACTTTCTGAATAAAGGGGTAAATACAGATGGCAAAGTGGGGTTGAGTTTCACAGTGCTAAGTCCACATTTATTTTGCTGGCATTCTTATCTACATATCTGTCGATGTGTGTGTGTGTGTGTGTGTGTGTGTGTGTGTGTGTGTGTGTGTGTGTGTGTGTGTGTGTGTGTGTGTGTGTGTGTGTGTGTGCGTCTATAAATACAGATATATTTACTTACAGTACATATACTTCTACATATACTTGTTAATAAGACTATAAATAAACGCATACAATAGAGAAAGGAGTCCAAAAAATAACAATGAAAACTGGGGAAAAATGGGAGCTGCAGTATTTATTTATGCATTTAAAATTACTTACTTAATATCCACGTTAGGCTGAAACCCTTTCTCAGCTGAGGTGGGGAAGAAAAACTCCAACATACATACATAACAGTAAAATACACACAAAATACATTTACAGTATAATACTGCAATGCAATCAGAACATACGTATGTGGGTGGCAGGCCACTAAAATTCTATACTGACACTGGAATCAGGAACATAATCAAAATATACAGGCTATAAACTGATGAAACCTCTGGAATATGCATTATTAACAAGAGTCCTACTGACTGTTAAGGTGACACAAACTTAATAATGGGCTATTAGTTTTTATGTGACCCTAATTTATCCCTTCATTGTACTTTGCTTACATACACAATTCACTTTTGCACTGAGGCAAAACCTTGGTAATCTCTTAAAAACAGGTAGGCCATTTCCATTTGTGATTCTAGCAAAAAACAGGTATGAAGAAAGATAGGGTCTAGTGGTGCAAAAGTGACAAGAAGAAAGATAAAGAAAAGAGAGGATTATTACCTAAATGTCCTGTGATGCGGAGTAGCTAGGATGAGAAAAGAACAGTAGTACTCTGTGCAAAAGGGGCATGAGGAATGTAATGACAGTGGATGGCACATTTAAGTAAAATCTGATTTAAGTCAAAGACAGCGAAACACAAACAGAAATAGAGCAGTTAGGCCATAAAAAACTACCCCAATGGACAGTAATGTGATACAGATGAGGGGGTTACAAAAATGGGGCATGTGAAACACCAGAGTGGAGAGGTAGCTCCCTAGGGGCTAGCTACAGGCTTTCTTTGTTTATAACACCCCACAGTACAAGGCTCCCAAACAGCATCTACAAACCTTCAGACCCATCAGCTGCTTATGCCTCCATAATCAACTTCATATTCAGGTGTTTCCTACCAACATCAATATGATCTATCCCTTCTGTGTAGGCCTTTCAGTAACTAGGGAAACGTAACATTATCAGCTGAGCAGCTAGATATGCAAGGGAGCAAGGACCCAAGGCAATGGGCCAGGACAATGAGAGGTTACCTTTAATGCATGTGATCAGAATCTCAACCTGTTATGTGATGCTGACATGAAATAGACATAAGAAAGTCTGCAGGCTCTTATGCTTGTCTTGAAAGCCCATCACATCCCCAGCCTGCTCAACTATAACAGTAATCTGCTAAGCCCCAGTCTTCTACTGGATGACGTGCTATAGGATTATTTCCATCTTTCCAACCTCCTGGGAAAGACAGCAGGTCAATGAATATTCGACCTTCCCTATTCCTCTCATCCCTACCAGTAGTAAGACTCATTTATAAAACCAGTCCCCAGCACCTAAAGACAGATGCCTTGACTGTTATGTTTAAAACAAGATAAAAAGCGTCCTTCTGCAGACCTCCACTATGTTCTTATTTTACTTCAGTTTGTTAACCAGGGTAGTACACTAATAGAGAAGACCATATGTAGGCACAGCCTGGGTGAAGAAATTCAGAAAAAATAAACAAACAGAAAAAATTCACAAAAACTGAGTAATCACTGAAGGGAGACAGTCATGTAGACAATTGAAACAATGAGCAAATATTATGAACAGAACAGAAAAGCAAATGTGGATTCATTTTAGTAGTAAATATGAGAGGTAAGCAGCAGGTGAGAACAGAGAGTCAAAGCAAAAGTAATGTATGTGAGTGAGGAGAACAATATGTCCAGCGGAAAAGCACTTGTCAGAGTTTTGATGAAGGTGTCTTTTGAGTTGTGCTCTGAAAGCAGGGAAAGAGGAGATTTCTTTTAGGTGATGGGGAGGGATTACCAGAGTCAGAGTGCAAGAATGGAGGAGTGGTCAATGCAGTGCAACTTAGTCTGGGAGGCTCTGGAGTCAGAGAGTTAACTGGGAGAGGTTTAAGGGGGTACTGTTATGGAGTTTGGCAGCAAGAGGTGAGAAGGCACCTGGCTGAAATAATCTGAAAAGAAGAGACTGTAGGAATAGCCCAACTCTGTAGAAGACTATGAGACATCTGGCTTTAGAGAGGTGACGCAATGGTGAATCTCACATTTTTGTTTAATGGACTGTAGAGTGGACAAATTTTTGAAGCTGGGTTTGAATAGCTGAATGTGAAGGATAACCATGTAATGTATGTAAAGACTTACAGGAAGGTTAGGGAGGTCAGAGGGCAGTTTGTTAATAAAGATTAAAAACAAGTGAGGAGAGTATGAAGCCCTGGGGCACCGCTTTGCTAAGGGGTACTGGAGGTGATAAGAATGAGCTGATTTTGACTCTGAAATATATTTGTTAAAAAATGTTGAAACCTTGCGGCAGTTCTGGAGCCAACTCTGATTTCCTGAATGGAATGAAGGAGCGGGGGGGGGGGGTTAATAACATCAAAAGCTGTGGTAAAGGTCAGTGAAGAGAGCAGTCTGGATGGTAAAGGGGGGGGGGTAGGATCTACAGACGTCTAGCTTGCAAGAATACTTATTTCTTGCCAGAAGCATTTGCCTAGCAGAGCAAGTTGTGCAAATAGTCGGTGTTGTTCCTTCACATGGCTTCATACGCTAGATTGCACAGAGAGGTAAACATATTATGATTTTCTGGTGAGAGAGTTTATCTCCGTGAAGATTGCTTGTCCTAAGTATAAGCACAGCTTTCAGTTCAGTGGTTAGCCAAGGGTTTTATTGTACTTGAAAGGTGCTGTGTGAGTGGGACATGAAGTTGAAGGATGACATGTGTAAGTGCTGTGACAGCTGAGTTTGGGTTCTGTAAGTTTGTAATGGGGTACCAGACAACAGTTTTTCTTATTAGTGGTGAATCTGGGTCTGAAGGTAACTAGTTTGGAGTGAGGACAGTTTTGGTGACTGATGGATAATTTGGAAGGTTATTACAAGGGGAGTGGACAGTGAATAAGGGTGGAATAACAGATATTGTAAAGATAATGGTAGGGCTGCTAGTCATTAGCAGATCCAGGAGGGAGTGGTTGTTGGTTAGAATTTTTGGATGGTTAGTGTTATTGCCTAGCTGTATAAGGTTGATATTGGCTAGGAATTCAGCAATGTTATTTCTAGGGGACATAGGTAGTTTAGGTTAAAAATTCCTGGAATAATAATAATAATATATTTACAGCTGTGGGCAGCTGAGGTGATAAGTAAGAAAAAGGGATTTAAATCTGTTAACAGATATGGAGGAGAAGTATGGTAAACAACTGTTATTAGAAGGTGACTGGTTTTCAGGAAGAGAAGTTTTAGTAGGATCCAGCTGGGTTCAGTGTCTGAAAAGGCATTTGCCTGAACAATGACTTACGGGTTTTTTATTTATTTATTTTTTTAAAAAAACAATGATAGTGCTCCCACCTTCCCTTTTGCCAGGTCTCATGTTTTGGGGGTATTTGTAGGAGGGAAGTAGGTACTGAAAATTGAGGTTGGTTTGTCTTAGCCATGTTTCAGTGACAGCTGTGATATCAAGGGAGTGGGTTGTAAGGAAGGTGTTTATTTGTTCAGTTTATTACAAGCGTTTTAGGTGTCAATGCACAGGAAAAGATAAAAAAAAGTTGTAGATGTTATGTGGTGGATGGAACTTGGACCGGAGGTGGGGTCATTGGGTGTTGGTAGGTTTGGAAGAGAAGAGTTAAAGAGATTGTGTATCTGGAGTTGTGTGTGATTGGTAGATAGAGAAAGGTGCATGACAAAGAGCAGGGTAGGTCTTCGACTTGTTAGTTATATTACACTTGATATCCCAAAGTCAAAGCCCTTTCATCATGTAATAAGTATTTACACAGTATATAAAATTAATACAAGTATAAAAATGTGCATTCCCAACACTATTTAAAACTTTTTTTTTCTAAAAGAGGCTTGTGATTCATTAGCGACTAAATATTTAAGCAGACCCATTAATAATTATGCCCAGAATGTATGCATTTCAGCATCACTGAAAAATCATTAGAGAAGTACAACATCTGCAAACTGGTTGCCTTTTAGTGTTACTAAAAATAGAATGGAATGCGTTTCTATTTCAATGAGTAAATTGTATGAAAAATGGATGCAGTTAATCTGTTCTAATGGATTGTCATATTTATTACAAATGCATTCTGTACATAAATGGATACAAAATGACTCTGTTAACCCCTTTAAGTATGACACTAATGTGAAAATGCTTTGCAGCACTTGACAAGATATTGTGAAACAGAACCCCTCACCTTAAAAAAAAAAAAAAAAAAGTAAATGTAAAACATTTCAATAACATTGTTGCCAGTTTAGTTAAAAAGGGAGTAGCCAAACAACTTCCTATCCTGAATGGGCAACAAAGATCTGAGTGAAGCAGATGTATATCTCAAGCTTCATTTACTGTTTCATTTCATCAATGTATTAAGTCATTCCTTTAATCTTTTTCTTTTATACCATAACAGGATACTGTTCTTCAAATACAGACTACCAGACTAACAAAGCAACTAGTAATTCCATAACAGTGACTCAACAAATGGTACAAGCACTATACAATACTTTGCATTATACAACGACCCCCAATTAATATTCCAAAATGTGCACGCTGATTGGTCGGCGTGCACGCTGTAAATCAGACCTATACTAATGGAAAAAGGTCCAGTCGCCTGGACTTTTTCCATTAATACAAGTCTTTTTTTACAGCAATGGAGAACTCAAGATCTCCATTGCTTTTTAGACACTGTCTCGCTATGTTAAAGGGGTTTATCATAGCGAGACAGCTTTAAAAAAAGTAACGGAGATCTTCCTTTCTTCATTGCTTTTTTTAAAGCTGTCTCACTCACCATGTTAAACTCCTTTAACATAGCGAGACACTTAGTAAAAAGCAACGGAGATCTTGCTTTCTCCATTGCTTCTGCCCACAGCTCTGATGTACTGCATAAGCATATGCATGCGCAGTACATCAGAACTGCCACAGAATACCAGACAGCTGCGGAAGGGCAGCAAGGAGGCATTATACGATGCCATTATTTAAGAAAAGTATTTTTTTCTTAAATAATGTCATTGTATAATAGCAATAACCTACTTCTGGGTGTGGGTAATGCTGGATTTACCCACGGTTGTCTTTGTTTGGCCACTCAGGCTTCGCCCTCATGACCAAACCACACCAACCGTGGGTAAATCCAGCATTACACACACCCAGGCATGGGTTATTGCTATATTATTTCAGCAATTAACTTTTATAGTCAGAATTATCAGATTTTTATAAAACTTAGAAAACCAATTAAAACTGCCCACTGCAATTTAATTTTAAGTATTTATCAATAAAAGTCAATATCTCCAACTCTCAGACTAGTGTGCAATGACGTTTACAGGGAAGACAGGAATTAAATGAGCTATGTCATGTTCACTTGACAATGGTAGTATAGAAGATTATATGTGATATATAATGTCTGCAAATGAAAAAAATGTTAAAATGTTTTTTTTTTCATTTATATAAAAGTATGATTGCTTATGTCATGAGTGATAATTCAATAAAGACGCTTTTTGTTTAAAAAATACATTGCTTATAATCTCCCATTTTAAGAACAGAAGAATAACAGTTTGCCATGTTTGTTGACTAACTTAAATTTGTAGCAGTTACTTTACAAACTTCAAACCCATTTATATTATCGCGCCCATTGCAATTATATGATTTCCCTTTCCTTTAGGGACTTTGATTCCAAAAGCAAAACAAGTAATCACTGCAAAGCATTTCAAGAAGCAAGCGTTTCATAAAAAGACACAAACTGATTATTTCTATAGTGTTTTCTAGAATGATTTTCTCTACTAGTCTGTCCTCTCCAATTTTTTAAGACTTAGAGGACATAATTCTGTAAGTGCACTGTTTCAAAAAGCTGAACAGAAAACATCATTTGTTTCAGCCTGTTTTTGTCAAACAAAGCGTACAGAACAGTAATATGCAAAATTCCTGAACTTCTAGCATGACAAATAATTAAGATCCAACTTCTATACCAAGGAAGTTATTCAGTTGTAGCAGTGAAACTATTTTTATTTTAGCTAAGAACAAAAAACCTCTAAATAAGGAAATAATTCTGTAAATGGTACTTCACTTTCAAGAAATGCAAGTGGCGAGTAAGTGAATTACTACAAAATCTCCACACAAGTGAGACATGAATGGGACTCATGAGCACACAAAACACCAGTACCAACACCATCTCATTCCAGCTAACAATGGCTCTCAGTAGAAACTCTTATATATCCTGTGGAAGGTCGCATTCACCAAACAAATGTAAATAATGTTTTAAGAGATGTTGTGTAATTAATACCACTGTTAACACTTCTGTACACTTATATTCATGAAAATTAGCAAAGGTAACTGGAAGACTCAACACATTCACATTTCATTAGCAATGATCAAAGTATGCAGTAAGACAACATCTATACAACATGTGGGAATTCTGGACAAACTTTGACAGGTCATTAGTTATCACGTTTATTACTGATAATATAAAATGCCTACTGATAACGTGTGATATCATTATTACCCTAATGAACGAATGGCTACACATTAAGGCTATCCTTGCTCAAATAAGTTACTTGAAATGATAGTACTAACTTTAGTGATGACGAAGCAAAAACAGCCCAGCAGAGTCCAAATCAATGCATATTCCACTTCTACTTCAAATAAATGGTGAAACAATAATCTGAACTTACGTTCTCTTGTGACCACCAAGCTGGCTCCAGACTTCAAAAACATAACCATCAAAATGTTCTTCCTGACAAAAAAAAAAAAAAAAAAACAGTGGATATATAAAGCACTAGAACAGAGCAATTTTACAAAAACAGAATAATAATAATGACCTAGCGTTAAAACAGCAAACTACTGCAGTATGTCACTGTCTGTCCTGCATGCATGTATAACACATATGACATGCTTGTCTAGGGTACACAACACAACAGTAGATGAGTGGATCATGTACATGTTAACACATATACTTGTCTAGGGTACACAGCACAATAGCAGATGAGTGGACCGTGTACTACATGCAACACACATAACATACTTGCCTAGAGTATATAGCGCAATAGTAGATGAGGGGATCATGTACTACATGTACCACATATAACATACTTGTCTAGGGTACACAGCAAGACAGCAGATGAGTGGATCATGTACTACATGTACCACATAACACATACTTGTCTAGGGTACATAGCGTGATAGCAGATGAGTGGGTCATGTACTACATGCACCACATAACATATACTTGTCCAGGGTACACAGCATGATAGCAGATGAGTGAATCATGTACTACATGTAAAACATATAACATATTTATGTGGGGTACACAGCACAATAGCAGATGAATGGATCATCTATTTCTAAAGGTCCTTGCATGGTTCGGTTGTTGTCCTACTACAAAGATAATGGCTCTGTCTTTTTCCAAAGCAATAATATGTACTGTACAGCTGTGAGAAGTGGAACTATATCTGTCAAAGCACTACCACATCAGGGCAGTGTTTCACAAATGTCAAAGCCAGAGTCCCGAAAGTGGCCTCAGACTGCTTCAGGAGACACCCAAGCAAGTCAGATAACATTCAAAATTAACAAAATTTCAAAAAGTTAGCTACTTGGTATTAATTTCATGTAGCACTGAGTTAAAGTCAGATACGTAGCAAATAACGAATGGGTGTGTTTGACTCCAAATCAATAGTAAAACAATAATATACTAAACCGAATCATGACTACTGTGTGTGTGTGTGTTAGAGAGAGAGAGAGAGAGAGAGAAAGAGGGAGCATGTTGGTGAAAAGTCGAATATCTGTACAGTGCTGCTTTTGCAATGGACAGGTCCAAATAACTTCACTGATACTTAAGGGAGTATCTGTGAATTTTCTGTGATCTGAGGGAGGCATATGACAGAGTCTGAAAACCTAAGAATTGGGATAACCCAGACAGCAGCTTGAAAGAGTTCATATGTTGAAGACAGTTTCCTAAAGAAAATTAGCTGCAACTGTAAGATACGCCCGTGAACATTAGAAATAATGTGTGGATACTTGCACTGGCCCCTTAAGTAGCATGCACAAGAATGTTAGTTTCTACTGTTCCACCCAGTTCGAAGTGACAAATTAAGGGGTTGGGAGGGTGGCCTAATGGTTAAAGTGTTTGCCTTACAAACACAAGGTGCAGGGTTTGAGTCTCCCAAGGGATAATTGACTAGGCTTAAAATGGCTCGCAAGGGCAGTTAGCTTAGTACTAATCTATGAATCTATGAACCTATAAGATGTTGCTTATGTCAGGAGAGCTCAGTATAACGTTAATGTGGAAAAAACATGGTTTGTCCAGTGTGTATAACAAGCACAAGTCTTTCAAACAACTGCTCATGATACAAGGTGCCACTGCTACAACTACTTAAATATCACATCATTAGAAAAACGCTACACAAGCTTGACAGAAAGTTTGGTTACTAGTCAATCCACAAATAAAAAACATACATTAACAAAGAATTATAATGCAACAATAAAATAAATGAACAGTTTTAAACCCAATAAGTAATACAAGGGAATGGATGGGGCACAGTATCTAGACTGAGTAAAATAATTCACCCACCTACAGTTATGCTGAGTACTTTGTGCAACCATTTTGCCCTTTCATCATCCTTGTTCTTAAAGTCTTTACATGTCTAGACAGAACACTAAACTATGCATTCAAAGATAATGAAGGTCTACTCTAACACTCCCTCAGCAAAAACTATACTGAAGCTCTTTAGGCTTGCACATTCAGTCTAATATTCAAAGTTAGCTAAAACTGTGGGTGATAGGCCATATGGCTGTCTTAGAAACAGCATCTCCTGAAAACTCTCAAAAAACGAAGTAAAGACATTTAACAGCCCCAAAACAATGAGTTCTAATGAGCTGTTGAATCGCTCTCCCAAAAGAATTACAATGAAATGCCATATAGCCTGTAATCCATTTCAGAATGATTTACTTTTGCTTTCTGGTAGAGTGCTTAATTTACCAGGCGGAGAAACAGATAAAGAGGAGCTTCATAAATTCTGATGTTTTAGAGATGAGTATCCAGATATCTTCTGAAGTACAAAACAAGCAAAATCCTTTCTCCTGGGTTTTAGTGATGAAGGTAAAAAGAATAAATCTGTCTCTTTTACTCCAATGTATTATCCAATATAACTTTCAGCATAAAGGAAGCAGAGATGGGCAATGTCATCTTGTAAATATGAAACATGGTAGAAATTCTGGACAAGTAGGGTCTAGATCCTCTCACACAGAACCTTAGCTGGTTCATCAGGTGCCCTCTGCAAATCCTAAATCGGTGCCTGCTGAAAATATAAAAAAAAACCTCCTCCCTGTTTCTCCATTCTAGATTTCAACTGTACTAAGCGGCTTGTTAAAACTGTCACAAGCAACTCAACACAGTTACTATCAAACACTCACTTCGCACAAAATGATTCAGTGCTTCAACTGAGTTGTAAATGCAGTTATCAACACTCATTTACAAGAGCTGCACTATTCTCACAGGTTTCATCAATGCCAGTTCTGCACTATGCAGCTGTGTCTGATTGGTCTTTCCCATCTTTCGGTATTACAGCCACCGCAACTTTCTCCCAGGACTGTGCTGCTTCCATTATTTTTAAAATACTGTTAATGAAAACTTTCCAGAACTTAACCACTTCCTTCCCTCCTAGTATTCCTGGAGACATTCCTGCAGATTAATTGTACATCACCATGTTTGTCTCTCCTCCTGTTTTAACCGTTGGGCCTCATTTACCTCTAACCTTGACATACATAAGTCTTCCATAAATATTTCCATTTGTGAGCCTTCCTGACTTCCACATTTCTCCTCTTCTTCTTTTGGCTGCTCCCGTTAGGGGTCGCCACAGCGGATCATCTGTTTCCATTTCTTCCTGTCCTCTGCGTCTTGCTCTGTCACACCAACCACCTGCATGTCCTCTCTCACCACATCCATAAACCTTATCTTAGGCCTTCCTCTTTTCCTGTTACCTGGCAGCTTAATCCTTAGCATCTTTTTCCCAATATACTCTGCATCCCTCCTCAGCACATGTCCAGACCAACGTAATCTTGCCTCTCTGGCTTTGTCTCCAAACCTTCCAACCTGGGCTGACCCTCTAATATACTTATTCCTAATCCTGTCCATCCTTGTCACACCCAGTGCAAATCTTAACATCTTCAACTCTGCCACGTCAAGCTCGGACTCCTGCCTTTTTGTCAATGCCACTGTCTCCAACCCATATAACAAAGCTGGTCTCACTACCCTCTTGTAGACCTTCCCTTTCACTCTTACTGGTACTCGTCTGTCACAAATCACTCCTGACACTCTTCTCCACCCACTCCATCCTGCCTGTACTCTCTTCTTCACCGTCTTCCACACTCACCATTACTCTGAACTGTTGATCCCAAGTACTTAAACTCATTCACCTTTGCCAGCTCTACTCACTGCATCCTCACCATTCCTCTATCCTCCCTCTCATTCACACACATATATTCTGTCTTAGTCCTGCTGACCTTCATTCCTCTTCTCTCTAGAGCAGATCTCCACCTCTCCAGGGTCTCCTCCACCTGTTCCCTACTCTCACTACAGATCACAATGTCATCTGCAAACATCATAGTCCACGGGGACTACTGTCTGATCTCGTCTGTCAACCTGTCCATCACCATTGCAAATAAGAAAGGGCTCAGAGCTGATCCTTGATGTAATCCCACCTCCACCTTAAACGCATCTGTCACTCCCACCGCAGACCTCACCGCTGTCACACTACCCTCGTACATATCCTGTAACACTCTTACATACTTCTCTGACACTCCCGACTTCCTCATACAATATCACAACTCCTCTCTAGGCACCCTGTCATATGCTTTCTCTAAATCCACAAAGATACAATGCAACTCCTTCTGACCTTCTCTGTACTTCTCCATCAACACTTTCAGAGCAAACATTGCATCTGTAGTGCTCTTTCCTGGCATGAAACCATACTGCTGATCACTAATCATCACCTCCCTTCTTAACCTAGCTTCCCACTACTCTTTCCCATAACTTCATGCTGTGACTGATCAGTTTAATCCCTCTGTAGTTACTACAGCTCTGCACATCACCCTTATTCTTAAAAATTGGTACCAAAACACTTTCTCCATTCCTCTGGCATCCTCTCACTTTCCAAGATTTCCACATTTCTCTGCTTTATACAAATTTCCACAAAATTTCTAAAATATCTCTGATACATCTACAGGATCTCTGGACATTTTTCTTGTTATAAACTCCCTACGTTTGGCAACATCCTTTCCACTTTCTGTTACCCAAGTTGTGCTAAGTTTTTGTGCTCTGGAGTTATTATCAAAAACAGTTGCTTAACAGCAGTCTTTCTAAACTCATGCATGTTATCCACATATTTCCTTACTTTCTCTTTAACACTCTGCAATTGTGCCTCTTGTTCTGTGAGATTCCCATTATTCTGCAATACTTTACCTTTTGACAGCCCCCTCAAAACAATTCCTGTTACCAGGTATCTTTTTCTTTTATTTTTACCCTTTTCTTAAGCTTCACTTTACCCTGCTCACTAGCTTCAACTTATGAAGAAATTTCTATTTTCCCTAATAACCCTCAAATAAAAAGGTAGGTGGGGAAGTACCAGTCTCATTTTACTTCATTACCCTGCATTATTATCTTAGTTGCTATTGGTGCATAGACTGAAATAGTTATTAGATGTGTCACAGCTTGCAATTAAATGCACATGTTCCTGTGAAATATAATTTATGTCTAGTCAAGCCCAGTAAAATGTAACTTGGGGAATAATATTCTAATTCTCTCCACATCCCTAGTACTGAATTCACATCTTTCCTATTAATATTTTCATAAACTTCTTCAGAAATCTAGCCTCTTCTATTGTATGTTCCCTATTCCTTGTAGGTCCCCCAGACACATCCTCACTGAATCAAATCAAATTCCACTCCCCACCTATAAGTAATATTCCTTGTTGAAAGCGGATTATTTCTCCCAACATTTTTTTAAGCTCCATAATAATAGCGCCACGTGGAATATAAATACATGCCAGCACAATCCTCCTCCCTTGCCATTCTATTATCTTTTTTTATCCTCTTCTATCACTATTGGAGCTCTTCTAGCAATTAGTATAGATACTCCGTTTTCCTTTGTCCCTGATACTCTTCTGAATATCCCTCATGAAACCTTTCTTTACCAACTTCATATGCTCATTTCTTTCAAAGTGTGTAGCATTGTTATTTGCACTCTGGTATTTCTTAATATAGTTCATTACTCCTTGGTTCTCACGTTCGATTCTCGGCTGGAGCGCCTTCTGTGTGGAGTATGCATGTCCTCCCCACTGTCGAGTGGCATTCGAAAGACATGTGTGAATGGGCGTGCCTTCGTTGAAGGTTGGGCATAGAGCTGGCACCTCGGCACCGTAAAAATCTACTGCCAATGATTAGCAGACCGGAGTTCCGCTGTGGTGACCCCTAACCGGGAAAAGCCGAAAGAAGAACAAACTCCTTCCTTTTTGTACACCTGTGAGGCCATTCACATTCCTAAATAATATGTGTAGTTTACCCATTATGTTATTATTTCCACCAGTCATATATGACAGCTTTTTTTAAATGTCCCTTTCCAGATTTTGTGTTACATATACCTACTAACGTTTGGCAGGATGAACTTTTATACAGTTATTTCTTGTCATCTCCATTTGAACCTATGTCACATTTTACAAGTCATTGTGTTTTAATGAAAACTCTGGAAAAAACAACAAACACACCCTAACAACACCTCTACACCTCATTAACTTAAAACAAAACACACAAAAACTATGTACAACTTCAAATCATAGGATCATAGGAAGTTACTAGGTTATTGGCCCTGAGGCCCTTACAAGCCTAGCCAAGAATTTAGTCCATGTTCCAACAAGTCAGCACTCTATGCCACTGTCCAGCAGGGACATAGGTGGAATCACATCCAGTTATCTAGGTTATGCTTAAAAAGGTTTAATGAGATACTCTGCTTTAAGTGGAGAGGGAGTCTATTCAACAAAAGGGGGAGTCTCTGGGACACAAATCTGTCCCGCCAACAAGTCCTATTGATGACACAGACCAGGCTGAGGTCTCGCATGTGGGTTACTCGAGTGGAGCTTGACTTGCGGATATGCAGCAGTCCCATCAGTGTGGGGTCTGAGATTGTTTTGTATGCCAGACAGAGGTCACCTCTGAGGAGTCTGTAGGAGAATGAGTAGAGGGACAGGGCTTTTAGCCTATCTGTGTAGGGTAGATGTTTGACGCCCTGGATTCTCCGGGTTAGGAATCTCTGTGGTCTCGCCAGCTGCTGCATGTGCTTTGTGAGGTACATGCCAAAAGGGCCATTGTACTCAGTAATGGGTCTTATAAGGGAAGAATACAGGGATGTTATGACCACCTTGTCCCTGGATGAGATGCCCTTACTAATGAGGTGGGTCATGTAGAGAGCTTTCCATGCAATGGAGGCAATATGGTAATCAAATGTCAGTTTGCTATCAACCTGGATGTCCGTGTCCTTCACGACTGATTGCATGCTTAGTTCCTTATTAACAATGTGATAATTTGTTGGGACATCATTCTCCCCAAAAGGGATGATGATGCATTTTTTGGCATTCAGTTTAAGGCCATGTTTCTGGCACTAGTCATTTGTTTGGGTGAGACCCTCTTGGAGGATGTCCACATCACTAGGGGAATTGAAGACAGCTCCCAGCTTGCCGTCATCTGCAAACTTGGTCAGCCATAGCCCACTACATTTGGCCTGCACCTCTGAGAAGTATATCCCAAACACCAGAGGCCCCAAGACCAATCCCTGGGGTACACGGCAGATTATGGGTCTACTATTTGAGCTGGCTTCTCCTATTTTGACTAGGTTGGTTCTATCAGTGAGCCAGTTTGCTACCAATTTGGTACCATATGGATTGATGCCTAGTTGAGAGTGTTTATTAATTATATGTGAGTGGGGAATAGTATCGAAGGCCTTGGCCAGATCAAGGTAGGCGGTGTGGACCATCTTCCCCTCGTCTATGGCCTTGGTGACTATCTCAAAGAAGTCGACCAAATTTAACAGGCATGACCTCTCCTTGACAAAACCAAATTGTGTGGAATCAAGTGTCTGGAGGTTGCCAATGTCCTTGTTAATGAGGTCCATGATAATCCGCTCCATGGCCTTGCAGTTCAGGCTTTTTAGGTTGATGGGTCTATAATTTCCTGGATCAGTGGATGCTCCACCTTTGTGCAAAGGGATGACAGCAGCTGTCCTCCACTCAGCTGGGATGAAGCTGGTACTCAGGCTTTGGTTGAATAGGGTGCCTAATGGTGCTGCAAGTTGCTGCTTGAGTTCATGAAGGATGCAGCCTGGGATGTTATTGGGTCCCATGGAGGCTGTATTTTCTGCCTTTGAGAGGGTAGTGATGACTTGCTCCCTAGAGATAAGGGGAGAGGGGGGCAAGTATTGGAGAAGTTCTGTTTTACTGATGGGCGGGACAGAGGAGTGAAGTTTTCACTGAACCTGTCTGCCAGCAGGTTGGCTATATCTACAGGGTTTGTGTATGTGGTGCCCTTGACCACCAGCTCTGGGTGCTTCCTTTGAGATTGCGGACATATGTGAAGAAGGCCTTATGACTGTCTTAAGCAGATGTGGCCAGTTTGGACTCCAAGTTTGCTTTGGAGGATTTCACTAGTGCTCTTACTTGCTTGTTCAGGCTAAGGAGAGATTGCTTCCAATTAGGCACCTGCTCCTTCTTGGTCCTGGACAGCATTTTTTTTCTTTTATTATAGAGCTTATTTATTGTAGATGTCCACCAGACAGGTTTACTCTTTCTTGAGGAGGAGGATTTCATCCTGTCTGGTATTCCTGACTCCATGCAGCTATATAAATGCTCATACAGTACTTTGGTGTAAGTTTGAACATATGTGCCAGTTTCTGTGGAAGGGGAAGGGGCTGTGAAGCTGCTTATACATAGGATCATAGGAGGTTACTTAGCTATTGTCCCTGAAGCCCTTATAAGCCTAGCCAAGAGTTTATCCCATGTTTAGACCAATCAGCACCCGACACCCCTGTGAAGCAGGGACATGAGTAGAATCCCAGGGGTATATTTTCTGTTTCCCATCCAGTTATCCAGGTTGCACTTTAAAAGGGGTAAAGAGGTACTCTGCTTGATGTGGAGAGGGAGTCTGTTCCACAGATGGGGGAGTCTCTAGGACACAAATCTGTCCCGTCAACAAGTCTTGTTGATGTCACAGACCAGGTTGAGGCTGCATGTGTGGGTTCCTCGAGTGGAGCTTGACTTGCAGATATGCAGCAGTCCCATCAAGGTGGGTGAGACGCCCGTACCCTGGCCCAGCAATCAAGAAGCCTTAATCCTCACCACTAACACCAGTGAGGGGCATCTCATATAGGAGGAAAGGATAACAAATACACACAGTAAAGTGCAATTTCCCTTAAGAGCACACAGAGATCACAGTCAGTCCAGGACTGGTCGCTCTCTTGCTCTCCAGGTCCCCAATAAGACTACCCACTGGCACAGCTATAGGGTCCAGATCTCAGCCTAGTGGGCAAGCTAAAACCTCCAGCACCCTCTCTGTCCAACCGTGCTTCATGTCCCTGCCCAGGTAGCTGACACACATGCGCGCGCACACACACACACACACACACACACACACACACACACACACACTTTGAGAAGAGTTTATACAATCACACAGACACTCCTGGGGAAGGCTGGCACAGGTTCTCCAGCTGTGCCCATTTTTCCCAGCTGCCACCACCCTATAATATTTATCAGCTACTCAAAAGGCCTTAAAAGGGTGTCCAATTATTACTGTGCAATATTATTATACAATTGGTATTATAGCACAGGACTAAAGCTATTAGTGTAGCTTCGTACAATTTTACCAAAAGCATGCAAATACTCTAAAGAGCTTAAATTATCTCTACAAAAACAGCCACAGTTGGAAGGGTTTAAAAATATTTAATAAAAACACAAGACAATACTTCTTACTACACGGTGCTAGTCAAGAGTTCAGAGGTCACAGGGAAATACTTAAAATAATTCAGTAGTACAGTTCTGACATCACATAAAAAAGTCTAATCTTTCTAGTTTCTAGTGATTTCTAAGAGAAAACACAAGTCTAAGATAACTTACATATATAACACAGGCAGCGTGCTGATGAGTTGGATGGTCAAGACAAAAATGCTTAATGCTCTCTGATTCTCTCTTTTTTTTAAATTACATTCCCAGTTCACATTACATCATTCTTCACACTTTCCTGGGTTCCCATTACATCATATTTCACACTTCCCTGAGTTCCCAGACTTCCCAGACTAACAGAAATTACATTTGCATTCTTCACCCCTGGGCAGAAACCAGAGCAATAAAAGACATTTATGCATGCAAATAATTCTGGCTATTAACTCTGGCCTTAAAACTAATAGCAAGAATTCCTTCACCTAGACAGGCTGGAGCTGACTTTAGATCAAAGTATCACAACATGTTTCACTTGGTCAGCAGATTGCACTGTTGATACATTTTTGTAACAGCATTTTTTTCATTTAAGACAAGCCTGTGGCTTACATTAATATTTACAAATGACAGAATTATCTATAAAATTCTATCAGGCTAGGCTGGCAGCCTTCACCTATCTTCACCCAATCTTTACATACCCCCCCCCCCGGGGAACTCGAGCTAGTTTTTCAAATGACCCCTGAGAAATGCTGCTTGAGGGAGTTAGGTCTATCTGAGTGTACCTTACCCCATTCCCTGTCTTGAGAGTCCATCTGCATTGGCACTGCTAATACGACTGCATTGCTGCATGGACATATCATATGCTTGCAACCCTAGACTCCATCTTAGCAACTTGGCATTTTGCTGGCTAGCTCTGTTTAACCATGTTAGGAGATTGTGATCTGTCACTACAGTGAATTTTCTTCCATACAGATAAGGCTGACATTTCTCCAGTGCCTATACTATGGCTAGGCATTCTTTTTCTACAGCTGCATAGCAGTCCTCCCTGGGTTGGAGCCTACAACTGAGATAAACCACTGGGTGCTCTTCCCCCTCTGAAGAAATCTGGCTAAGTACAGCCCCCACCCCATGGTTCGAAGCATCCACCTGCACAACAAAATTCTTTGCTGTAATCTGGACTGGTTAACACAGGGGGTCCTCCCAAAGCTTCTTTAAGCTTCTGGAATGCCTGCTCACATGCTGGGTTCCACACTACCTTATCTGGCCTGTTCTTCCTTGTCAGGTCTGTGAGGGGAGCAGCTATGGCAATATAACTGGGGACAAACTTTCTGTAGTACCCTGCTGTACCTAAAAATCCCCTCACCTGCTTTTTGGTAACAGGTGCAGGCCATGCCTGAATGGCTTCCACTTTGGCAGGTTCTGGCCTTATCTTACCACTCCCCACTCTATGTCCTAGGTAGCACACCTCTGCCATACCCACCTGACATTTGCTCAGCTTAATGGTCAACCCCTTCCCTCTGTAGTCTGTGCCCAGCACCTCCCTGACATGCTGAAGGTGCTCTGGCCAGGAATGGCTGTAGAAGGCAACATCATATAGGTAAGCGAGGGCAAACCCTCCTGCTCCTGCCAGGATATGATCTACAAGCCTCTGGAAAGTTGCTGGGGCATTCTTCATCCCAAAGGGCATCTTTGTGAACTCATACAAGCCAAAAGGAGTCACAAAGGCCGACTTCTCTCTAGCACTGAGAGTCGAGGGCACCTGCCGGTAACTCTTGGTAAGTTCAGTGGTTTTAAGATACTTAGCCCCATCCAGCTGCTCTAGGGCATCATCTGTTCTAGGCATGGGGTAAGCATCTGACTCCGTGTGACTACTTAATTTCCTGTAGTCCACAAACAACCTGGTGCTGCCATCCTTCTTTGGCACTAGCAACACTGGGGAGGCCCAGGGACTCAGACTCTTGAATCACCCCAGTTCCAACATCTCCTGTACCTCCTCCCTCAGAGTCTGTTTGACTCAATCAGGCACTCTATAAGGGGCCTGCTTAATAGGCCTTTGGGGTCCTGTATCCACCTGGTGCTGCCCCAGGTGGGTGCACCCTGGTTTCCCAGTGAACATGTCCCCAAATTCCTGCAACACTGCTCGGATTTCTCGAACCTGGTTAGGAGATAGCTGCTGGGACATTGCTACCCCTTCTACTGAGGTGTCAGCCCGAGCCTCACTGAGGAGATCAGTCCTGAGATCTCCCTCAGACTCCTCCTGCAATCCACTGCAAATGTTCAGTACAAGGGCATCCCTATCATGGTAAGGTTTCATCATGTTAACACAGTACAATTTGTGCCCCTGCCTTCTGCCTAGCAGTTCCACCATGTAATTAACATCACTTACCTTTCTTGCCGCTTTTGTAGGGTCCCTCCCAAGCTACTTGCAGCTTGTTGTGTCTGACAGGAATGAGAACCATTAAGTGCTGCCCCACAGCATACGCTCTAGCTCGAGCATTCCTATCATACCACACCTTTTTCCATTGTTGGACTTCTGCCAGGTTCGCCTGGGCCAAGCCCATGAGTTTCTGAGCCTTGTCCTGAGGTTCAGGACGTATGCCACAACAGTCTCCTTGTGAGACTCGCACTCACCTTCCCACTCATCTCGAATTAAATCTAGAGGTCCCCTCACCCTATGCCCATACAGCAACTCAAAGAGTTTAAAACCTGTGGATTCCATGGGAACCTCTCTGTAAGCAAACAACAGATGGGGCAAATATTTGACCCACTCCCTTTTAAACTGACCTGCAAATGCCTGTAGCATGGACTTGATTGTAGAGTTTAACCTCTCAACAAGACCATTAGCCTGGGGATATACTAGGGGGTGGTCTTCATGTGCTTCACCCCACAGGACTTCCAAAGACAAGCCAGCAGGTCTGACATGAAATTGGCACCTCTGTCAGTCAGTATTTCTTTTGGGAAACCTACCCTGATGAAAATTTCTAACAAAGCATTTGCCACCTTCTCTGCCTCAATGGAGGACAAAGCCACTGCCTCAGGTTATTGTGTAGCATAATCCACTACCACTAGGATATACTTTCCCTGTGGAATTTGGGGTACTCATAGGACCTACAATTTCCATAGCTACCCTGTGAAATGGCTCCTCAATCACAGGCAAAGGCATCAAAGGAGCTCTCACTTTGTCTCCTGCCTTGCCTACCATATGGCACTGCTCACAGGTCCTGCAGTACCCAGTTACATCTTTGGAAATTCCAGGCCAATAGAAGTTCTGCATAATATGCCTCTCTGTACGTTTTATGCCCATATGACCTGCAAAGGGAATATCACGGGCTATGGCTAGAAGCGCCAGATGGTAGGCTCTAGGCACTACCAACTGCTGTACTCTCTCATCTTCTAGCCCTCCCTTGGGGGTCCACTCTCTGTATAGTAACCCTTTGTCCCAGTATACAGATTCTCCCTTTCCTTGAGAATCAGATGCCTCCCTAGCTACCTGCCTCCGGCCTTGCAATGTAGGGTCTGAGAGCTGAGCCTATCTCAACTCTCTCCTTGTAACCCTTCCCAGCTCCCCTTCCATAGGAAGTCTGGCATCCTCTGACATTGGTGCCTCACTATCAGCCTGAGTACTACTACTCACGTCTATCTTTGCAGTCACTCTGTCCAAGGGACCATCAGTACCCCCAAGCAGCTGTGGCTCACCTGCAGTCTCACTGCTACCGGGTAGCTCCCTCCCTGAAGTAACCACCTCACCAGTCCTGGCTGCAAGTATGCAGTCTGTCTGGGTCTCCCCCAGGCTACCAGACCCACATGCTTGTCTCCTAGCCTGAATGCATGTAACTGCATAAGCACATGGTACTGCCTCATCCAAATCCTTCCCTATCAGGATATCTGCAAGATGGTAGTTTGGTATCCCTGTTGTCTCAAGGCAACCTAGTATTGGCATTTTGTCTTTCCCATATACTGGCTCCCTCACCTTTTGTTCCCCACCTTGCGTCCATGGACACCTGTATGCCACATGGCCCCACTGGTTGATTTCAAAACATTTAACCCTAGCTCCTGGATGTGTACCTGGACTTGTGGCTTCCCTGCTACTGGTTGATTCTGTTGTGGCAGTCTGTGCTGCCCACCATGGGTTCCTTTAGACCCATGATCAGTACTGGAGGTCCCTCTCCTGTGCAGGGCTGCCCTGCTCGCCAGGTATAAGTCTCCCTTCTTCCCCAACTCATCTGAAGTGGCACGTTGTCTATCAGATAACCAGATACTCATGTCCTCAGGCAAAGTGCTAAGGGCTTGTTCCCTCACCAAAAGGTCTGCCAGCACTTCAAAAGTGGTGACCTGATATCCACTCACCCACCTATGGAAATAAGTGCTCAGTTCAGCAACATATTCACACACACTTTCATCTGCCTATGCTCATGAAACTTTTTCCTATAGGCTTCCGGTGTTAGCTTAAACAATTCTAACAAGTGATTTTTAACAGCAGTATAATCAAAAATGCAATGTCAGACATTTTTGACAAAACAGTTACAGCTTTACCATGGAGTATGGAGGTCAGGAATCGTACCCAGCTCCTTTGGTCAACACTATACTGTTTGCATACTCTCTCAAACATATGAATGAAACTATCAAAATTATCCCCCTCTTTAAATAGCGGAAGAAATTTACTGACCTTTTGTGCTTCTGTGGTCCAGTTACTCCCTTCCCCATTACCTCCATGACTCTGGCGAAGAGTCAGCATTTCCCTCTCATGCTTCCTCCGCCTCTCCTTTTTCTCGGCTTCTATCTCCAAACGCCTGGCCTTCAACTCAAGTCTCTTTAGCTCCAGATGGATTTTAAGTCCTCTGCAGAAAGGTTGAGCTGTCCATTCTCCGAGGGTATTATATCTCCACTGCCAGTCTGATTGTTCTCCTGGTTGCTGTATTCTGATGCAGCAGTAACCAAGGCTGCAAACAGGTCTGCCTTAGTCAGGTTTCTATGCACCAATCCCCTAGCCTGGCATATCTCCGCCAGCTGGCTCCTTGTCAACTTTCCATACTCCTCTGCTGACATGCTGCCTGCTCACCCTGACTAACTAAGCTAACAAAGGAAATAAAACAATTTTGATCCGAACTCTGAGTATTCACTGTGTGGCTGATTTAGAGTACAAAACACCTTTAAAGCTCACTGTACACAAGCTACATGAATTCACGCTACCCACACCACTACAAGCCAATTAGTATTTGCCAACCAATTAATATGTGGTGTGGATATCCCACCACTGCAAAACAATTAATATGTGACACCCGTGCCCTGGCCCAGCAATCAAGGAGCCTCAATCCTCACCACTAACATCAGTGAGGGGCATCTCATATAGGAGAAAAGGATAACAAATATACACAGAAAACTGCAATAAGACTCCCCACTGGCACAGCTATAGGGTCCAAATCTCAGCTTAGTGGGCAAGCTAAAACCTCCAGCACCCCCTCTGTCCAATCAGTGCTTCGTATCCCTGCCCAAGTAGCTGACGCACACACACACACACTTTGAGAAGAGTTTATACAACCACACAGACACTCCTGGGGAAGGCAGGTACAGGTTCTCCAGCTGTGCCCCTTTTTCCCCAGACTATACGGTAGTACCAGCTGCCACCACCCACTAATATTTATCAGCTACTCAAGGGCCCTTAAAAGGGTGTCCAATTATTACTGTGCAATAGTATTATTCAATTGGTAGCATAGCCCAGGGCTAAAAGCTATTAGAGTGGCTTTGTACAATTTTACCAAAGGCATGCAAGTACTAAAAAGAGCTTAAATTATCTCTACAAAAACAGCCACAGTTGGAAAGGTTTAAAAATATTTAATAATAAATAATAAAAACACAAGACAATATGTCTTACTACACAGTGCTAGTCAAGAGTTCAGAGATCACAAAGAAATACTTAAAATAATTCAGTAGTACAGTTCTGACATCACAGAAAAAAATCTAATCTTTCTAGTTTCTAGCGATTTCTAAGAGAAAACAAGTCTAAGATAAACTTAAATATAGAACACAGGCAGAGTGCTGATGAGTTGGATGGTCAAGACAAAAATGCTTAATGCTCCCTGATTCTCTCTGTTTTTAAAATCACATTCCTGGTTCACATTACATCATTCTTCACAATTCCCTGGGTTCCCATTACAGCATTCTTCACACTTCCCTGGGTTCCCAGGCTAACAGAAACTACATTTACATTCTTCACCTCTGGGCAGAAACCAGAGCAATAAAAGACATTTATGCATGCAAATTCTGGCTATTAACTCTGGCCTTAAAACAACAGCAGGAATTCCTTCACCTAGACAGGCCGGAGCCGACTTTAGATCAAAGGGTCACAACATGTTTCACTTGGTCAGCAGAGTGCATTGTTGTTACATTTTTGTAACAGCATTTTTTTTCATTCAAGACAACAAGCCTGTGGCTTACATTACTATTTACAAATGACAGAATTATCTATAAAATTCTATCTGTCTAGGCTGACGGCCTTCACCTATCTTCACCCAATCTTCACAGTGGGGTCCATGATTGCCTTGTACACCAGACAGAGGTCACCTGTGAGCAGTCTGTATGAAACAGAGTAGAGGGATAGGGCTTTTAGCCTGTATATGGTAGATGTTTGAGGCCCTGGATTCTCCTGGTGAGGAACCTCTGTGGTCGCTCCAGCTGCTGCATGTGTTTTGCGAGGTACATGCCAAAAGGGGCAATGTACTCAATAAAGGGCCTTAGAATGGAATAACACAGGGATGTTATGACCTCCTTGTCCCTGGATGAGATACCCTACTTATGAGGTGGGCCATGTAGAAGGCTTTCCATACAATGGAAGCAACATGGTGGTCAAAAGTCAGGTTGCTATCAACCTGGTTGCCCAATTCCCTCACGACTGATTGAGTGCTTCGGACATTGTTATTAATGTGATCATTTGTGGGGACATCACTCTCCCCAAAGGGGATGATGATGCATTTTTTGGTATTCAGCTTGAGGCCATGTTTCTGGCACCAGTCATTTGTCTGAGTGAGACCCTCTTAGAGGATTTCCACATCACTAGGGGAATTGATGATGGCACCCAGCTTGTAGTCATCTGCAAACTTGGTCAGCCATAACCCACTGGTTTTGGCCTGCACTTCAGAAAAGTATATTCCAAATAGCAGAGGCCCCAAGACCGAACCCTGGGGTATGCCACTTGTTACAGGTCTACTGCTTGAGGTGGCTTCCCCTATTTTGACTAGATAGGTTCCATCAGTGAGCCAGTTTGCTATCTATCTTGTAACATATGGATTGATGCCTGGTTGACAGAGTTTATCTATTATGACTAAGTGGGGAATACCATCAAAGGCTTTAGCCAGGTCAAGGTAGGCGGTGTGCACCGTCTTCCCCTTGTCCATGACTTTGGTGACTGTCTCAAAGAAGTTGACCAAATTTAGCACATATGACCTCCCCTTGATGAAGCCAAACTGTGTGGGATCAAGTGTTTGGAGGTTGCCAATGTCCTTGTTAATGAGGTCCATGACAATCTGTTCCTTGGTCTTGCAGATCAGGGTAGTTAGGCTTATGGGTCTAAAATTTCCCGGATCGGTGGACGCTTCACCTTTGTGTAAAGGGATGACAGTGGATGTCCTCCACTCAGATGGGATGAAGCCAGTACTCAGGCTTTAATTGAATAGGGTGCCTAATGGTACTGCAAGTTCCTGCCTGAGTTCATGTAGGATGCAGCCTGAGATGTTATCGGGTCCCATGGAGCCTGTATTTTTTGCCTTTGAGAGAGCAGTGATGACCTGTTCCCTAGATATAAGGTGAAGGGGACAGGTACTGGGGATGTCCTGATTTACTGATGGGGGGACAGAGGGGTAAAGTTTTCACTGAATCTGTCCACCAGTGAGTTTCCTATATCTCGGCATTTGTATACGCGGTGTCCTTGACCACTAGTTCTGAACAGATCTGTGTGCTTCCTTTGAGGTTGCGGACATATGTGAAGAAGGCCGTATGATTGTTTCTAGTAGATGTGGCAAATTTGGACTCGAAGTTTGCTTTGGAGGATTTCACTAGTGCTGTTACTTGCTGGTTCAGGCTAAGGAGACATTGCTTCCAATTGGGCACCTGCTCCTTTTTGGTCTTGGACAGCAATTTTTTTCCTTATGTTATAGATTTTATTTATTGCAGATGTCCACCAGACAGATTTACTCTTCCTTGTGGAGGATGATTTAGTCCTGTTGGGTATACCTGATTCAATGCATCTACAAAAATGCTTGTATACTGTTTTGGTGTAGTTTTGGATATTGGTGCCAGTTCCAACAGAGAGGGAGAGGGCTGTGAAGCTGTTTATAACATCCCTCAGGAGGCTGTAATCAGCTTTGGAGAAGTTTTTATGTCTGGTCCTAGCTAGAGGGGAGTTGGGGGAGATGGTGACTTCAAAAGTGACCATTTTATGGTCAGATGGTACCAGGGAGGATGATACTATAGGGATGCTGCAGTAGTTGCTCATGTTGGTTAATACCAAGTCCAAGATATTATCACCTCTTGTGGGGGTATCGACTAACTGTTCCAAGGCATTTGCAATGAAAAAAATCAAGGAATCTCTGGGCATTTGTGTTGTGACATGAGTAGTTCTTACAGTCTGTGTTTGGAAAGTTAAAGTCACCCAGGATCAGGGTAAAGGGTTGAATCTTGATAGATTTGGGGGCCATAGCTAGCTATGATTTAAACAGGGGTTTTGTCAATGGTTAACTGCACCTGGAGTGTCTCCTGTATGTCATACTGTTTGACCAGCCTTGAGGTGTGTATATCTTTAATGTATATTGAAACTCCACCTCCTTTGGTTTTACTGCCCACAGTTTGGGGTCTGAATGTATGATAGCATGAGTAACCAGGTAAGGCTGAGATGTTTTCCGCAGCTTTGAACCAGGTTTCTGTGACTGCACAGACATCAGCATTTTCCAGGGTTACCTTCCCTCAGGAGGTTGTAATCAGCTTTGGAGAAGTTTTTTTGTTTGACCCTAGCTGGCGGGGGGGGGGGGGGTCGTCAGTGGACATGGTGACTTCGAAAGTGACTGCTTTGTGATTGGATCTTACCAGGGATGATGACATTGTAGGGATGCTGCAGTGGTTACTCATGCTGGTTAATATCAAGTTCAAGATATTTTCACCTCTTGTGAGAGTCTCATCCAACTGGTCCAAGGCACTTGCATTGACAAAATCAAGGAATCACTGGGCATTTGCGTTTTGGCATGAGTATTTCTTCCAGTCTATGGTTAGATAGTTAAAGTCACCCAGGATCAGGGTAAAGGGTTGAATCTTGATAGATTCAAAGAACTCCAGATAGGTGGAGTGGGCATCTTGAGTCAGAGTTGAAGGCCTATAGCTAGCTATGATTTGAATAGGGGTCTTGTCAATTGTTAAGTACACCTGGAGTACTTCCTGTGCAGCACACTGTTTGACCAGCCTAGAGGTGTGTACGTCTTTATATATATATTGCAACTCCATCTCATTTTGTTTTGCTGCCCACGGCTTGGGGTCTGAATGAATGATAGGATGAGTAACCTGGTATGGCTGAGGTGCTCTCTGCAGCTATGAACAAGGTTTCTGTGACTACATGAATGTCAGCTTCTTCCAGGGTTAAGAATGCTTGCAATTACTGCAGTTTTATGTTTAGACTCCTAGCGTTTAGCAGCATGACCTTTAATTTACGTTTAGATGAAATTTTCATGTTGGTAGTTTTGACCTCATGGCATTGCCTAAAAAAGGCACTATGGGGGAAGCAAGAGCCTTTGCTAGGAGCCTGAAGCCCAAGGGAGACAAATGCAGGCCATCTCTGGCAAAGCATCCTGGCTTGTCAATAATGTCATCCCAGGCTGTCAGGTAATGGATCCCCTTTGAATGACACCAGAAACTAAGCCAGTTAAAGTCAGTCATTTTCTGTTTGTACTGAGGCATCATTCTGGTGACAGCAGAATGTTGCTTAAGGCTAGGGACATACCTGCCTAGGACACACACTCAGTGAGCTCCATCGTATCTCTCTTCATATAGTCCAGGGAGGTACATCTCAAGTCATTCACTCCAATGTGGACTATGACAGAGTCATAACAGTACCTGTTGAGAGACTTGAGTACATTGGTGATACGGCGGATTCTGGCACCTGATAAACAACTAACTGTGACTTTCTCCTTATCCAGCCTGGTGAGGGGCATATCTGTGTGTCTCACAATGGAATCTCCTACGACTAATATGTTGAGTTTATGTTTAGACCGTAGTGGCTGTGAGACACAGATGTGTGGACTATGTGTGGTGTGGTGGGCAGTGGAGTTTGCATGCGTTTATGACTTGGAGGTCTCTTTTGTTTGCATATGCTTTTGTTGAGGGACTCCGCATATGTGGGAGTGTGTTATGTAGGTGTGGGTGGTCTTTGAGGTGTGGTGTTTGTGTTGCCAGTCTTCTCAGTGCCAGATATACTGGTTTGTGGGGGAGAGAACAATGACACTAGGTGCTTGATGTATTTGCATCACTCACAAATTGTGTTCCTAGGTGGTAGTAGTAGAGGGTTGTCTATGTACATGAGGCAGTTGCTACACTGCCTCAGGATGCCCATATCGACCAGACTGGCAGGAGAAAATGTAGGAAATTGTCCATCCATATTTGTCAGAAACTGAAAGAGCTAAGAGGGTAAAGGGAGGAAGATCTACGAGTAGTAGTACTACTAGATGATAACACAAGTGCTACTAAGGGAAACGTGTAGCTGGAATACCTCAAAGAGGGTTAAAAACCATGCAGCTGAAGCTCTGGATGTCACAGACCTGTATCTAGACTATGCTATCAATTTTAAGGTTAAGAACTCAGTAAGAAAAAACTCGCAATGAAGCACAGATTAATCATTTACAGTCAAAAGAATAGAACTCGCAGTATGAAAAAATGCAGTTAAACAGTAATGAATTGTAGTAGATAGCAATGAAATATAGTTAATCAGTAGACTGCTTTGAAACAGTAGCTCACAAATCACAACAGTAACAGACAACAAATAAAGCAGCGATTCAGTAGAATACTGTCATCAATTCAGTGAGGCTACCAACAAGCAGTAATAAATATGGCAAACTAAATGCAGTTGAACTCCTAAGCACAAGCAGCAAAATGAAATAGAAAGAGATACATTTTTTTCTTTTTTTTTTTAGTAGAAAGTGAAGAGACATAAGATAATGAGATAATTCAAGTTTCAGAAGCTAAAGGGTGGCTCTTTACTAAGTTCTCCCTATAAACAGTAGACTGAACTGATGTAATGTGAGGGGGGAGTGTCCAGTATCAACTTTATACTAGAGGCAGACAACTGAAATCTACCAAGACTTAAGACCACTACAACACCCGAGCGGCTGGGTGGGACAAAAAACAGTTGCACAGATATACAGTAAAACAGAAGTGCAGAAAACAGTTAAAAAATAAGCACTTATCGTTTTCCAATATCACAGCAGAGCAAATGGCAGAAGGTCTCTCACTGCAGCTTTGAACAGCTTGAGCAAATAAGTACAACTGGTTTAAAACACTGGCTATTAAAGGCAGAGAAACAAAAACCAGCCCAATTATCCAATCAAAAATAACAGTGTTGCAGGAATGTGTTTAGCTAGATCAAACTAGACCAAGGTGACCAACGGTCCCAGTTTTTCCAGGACAGTCCCAGTTTGGAAGCCTCTGTCCAAGAATTCTAAACATTATCTTTGGGATACAGAAATGTCCCAGTTTAGACTACTCAGTCTGAATGGTGACTTGGCTTCCCAGGGTGGCCAGTCCCCCTGTTTTCCCATCTTAAGCAGCTTTGGGGACTTTGTGATTTTTTGGGGATGCCATTGGGTATGCAGGTAAGGTTGGATGCCTTCGCCCTGGCAGGAGCCATCCAGGCCCTGCCACCATCAGTCACTCCCTCAAGGTCTTCCATTATGGGGGGGGGGGGTTCTGCTTGACCCCACTCACCCACGCAGGATCTCTCCAAGCCCTACATCTATCTGCTGGCGCTCCCGTACTGACTTCTGACAGGGCCAAACCCTACAGTCCTCCCCTTTAACCTGGCCAAGAGACCTTCCCCGGCTGTGCCTCCCCCATGTCAGGGGACTCCACTGCCTGCCTGTCTCCTGCAGGCTGCCAAATTGTGCCAGATCGCTCATGTCCTCGCACTCTCTCAGGGAGCTTCTCTCCAATCCCATTTGCTCCTTTGGAACACCCCTCGGCCGCTGAGGGGCAGATCCGCTCTCATGAAGGCTTCAGAATCCCCAGGCTTTCCCACCCAGGACAGCTCTGGGAACATTGAGATTTTTTAAGGATGCTGTTAGTTATGGGGTGAAGTTGGATGCCTTCTCCCCGACAGGAGCTCTCCAGGCCCCTCTGCCATCCACCCTGGTGCTTCCTCAAGGACTTCCATCATGGGGAGCTCTGCCTGACCCCACTCACCCAGGCAGGAGCTCTCCAGGTCCCACCACTGTCCACCAATTGCTCCCTTAAGGACTTCCATCATAGAGGGGGGCTGTGCCTGACCCCACTCACACAGGCAGGAGCTCTCAAGGCCCTGCTGCTGTCTGCCCTAGCACTCCCATAAGGATTTCTGTTGTGGGGAGCTCTGCCTGACCCCCCCTCACCCAAGCAGGAGTTCGCCCAGCCCTGCCACTGTCTGCCTTTCTCCCCCTTCCAGACTTCTGTCCCAGACGGGGCATGGTCTGTACCCCCTCACCCAGGCAACAACTGTCCTGTACCAGTCACTTTCCACCTCTCTTTCTCCCTTCCAGAATTCCATCGGGACTGACCCCTCTGGGGTTCCACTTCTACCCAGGAGAGAGAGCTCTTTTCCAGGGTTACATATCTCCTAACTGCTGCCAAATCATGCAGTGTCATGTGTGCTCTTGGAGCCTCTCAGGGGATCTTCCCAGCCTCATGGAACTCTGCTGGGCCACAAAGCTTCAGACAGTCTCCTCAGCCAGGCTTCTGTGACACTGTTTCTCCACTTTGCCTTGCACTTAAGGCTTTCAAACTCACAAGAGAGATGGCCCTGGGTCACCACATCTCTGCACTTTTTGCAGCACACCTCAGTCTCTCATCCCCACGGTGCTAGGTGCTGACTAATGTGCATCGCTTCAATTCTCCTGGCATGTGGCCTCTTGCCTCCTGGGTGGTGCTATTCACAGAGTGATATCCCCACAGTGCCTGGTGAAGGATGGAAGGCCAACCTGCCCCCAGTGTGAGATGACATGGCTGCCCTATCTCCACTCCCATGGGGGCTGTGAGAATGGGATTGCAGACCTGGCTTCCTGGGGCGGCCTTCAAGTGTCCCAGTTTAGGTCCTGTAACAAAATGGTCACCTTGAACTAGACTGATTCTTTCTGCCACAAAGAAAACAGCTAGGCCTCTCAAGACAAAAGATTTCACTTCAAGCTCAAAAGGTCACAAACAGTAACAGATATTCAGCTCTAACAGACAAAAAAAGAAACTAAAAATAGTTGCGCAGATTACACAGATATACAGTAAAACAGAAGTGTAGAAAACAGTTAAAAATAAGCGCTTATCCTTTTCCAATATCACGGCAGAGCAAATGGCAGAAGGCCTCTCACTGCAGCTTTGAACAGCTTGAGCAAACAAAGTTTAACCCTTCTGATAGGTACAATTGTCCCAAATCGACAGTTGCACACACATGCAAAACCTATTCTAAAATTAAGGTTAACCATGCTTAGGCGCATGTTACAGCCTGTGCTCCTACTTACAGCAATAGCTCATTTTCTTTACTTGTCTTTATTCCCCTTTATACCATTGTGTATGTTTTCAGAACTCATTAACCTTTAGCCTTAAAAAAAGTGCTCTGGCTTTACTGCATACCAGTCAGCTTGCCTCCATGAAAACCTAAGAATAAAATGTACATCTGCCCTCAACTACAGGTTTCTGAAACTGAATGTTTATTTGTTAAAGGACATTTTTCGTTACACTGGTGTTCTCTTATTTACTTGTTTATACAAAAAAACTTATTAGATTAAGGAAAGAGCCTTATTCTATTCACCTATACAAAAGTAACAGAAACCATATCAACTGTACATATATTAATCTATGCAGTTTTACACCCCATCCCCCACCTCAACGACTCAAGATTACAACATATTAACTTAAACATGCTTTTGTCCAGCCTTTCTTCTCTTTGAACATTGCAATGCCTACATTTCTTAAAACTAAAAAAGAAAAAAGGGCACTTGCTTACTTTACTATCTTTATCGTATACAGCAATAACTGAAGATGCTTCACTATATAACATGCAATTTATAATGTGTTCATTTTGCTGCAATGGACTCCATGAGCTGTTCCTCTAGTAGATTGGACAGATCCACTTATAATGCTAGAAACGGTCTGAAAAGCCATACACCATGCTGGCACACTCCTTGAAAAAAAATAAGTTTCTAATTCAGATAGATAATCATTCAAATTGGACTGATGCCATGAATCCTTCTCTCTCTCAAGCAGTCCATGAAAAACAAAGGCAAACATTTTAAAATGAATGGCGCTCCAGAAATACCACCTCCTGATAATGGATCTAGTTTCCAATAATGTGGAATTTTCAAAATTTATGAACTGAAATGTTATTTGTTGTGTAGTTTCTTCTCTAATTTGTGCTTCATCTACTGGTCCTAAACAGAGCCTAATAAAGACTTTGAAGAAATTGATTAGGAAAATGAAAAGTGAGACTATAAAACAAAAATGTCAAGGTTCTTATTTAATTACAGAATTATAGCTCAGAAATCAAAAGGGTTGCCTCCTGCAGAAATGTTTGTGATAAAGGCTATGATTCATATTTGATTTAATTGCCTCATGTATGAAAACAAAAAATCTGAACCAAGTAATAGACTCAGAAGAACATATTTCATAAAATTTCAAGTTGTACATCTTTCCACCAGCAGACAAAAATTTATGTAATGAACTACATCATGGGATCTAAATGGATCCTGTGAGAAAATGGGGTCACAGGCAGTGGGTTCTCTATGATACAAGCAAATCAAACAAGAGCTAAATTTGCATGTCTGTGAGTCTGCAAAATATGTTCTGCTATGATTCATATTTGATTTAATTGCCTCATGTATGAAAACAAAAAATCTGAACCAAGTAATAGACTCAGAAGAACATATTTCATAAAATTTCAAGTTGTACATCTTTCCACCAGCAGACAAAAATTTATGTAATGAACTACATCATGGGATCTAAATGGATCCTGTGAGAAAATGGGGTCACAGGCAGTGGGTTCTCTATGATACAAGCAAATCAAACAAGAGCTAAATTTGCATGTCTGTGAGTCTGCAAAATATGTTCTGGTCACTGAACAGTGTAGACATTTCCATGTGTTTGTTAATAGAGATAGCGGACATATCAGTTGCAAGTTGCAGCTGTGGAACCTGGAGTCTGGACCTGCACCTCTTGTAAGAAAAGGCATTAACTGAAATCTTCACTTCTATGTATCCAGCATGCCAGTTAAACATCAGGTGTGTGTAACTAAAAAATCACAACCCTACTTATAAAAAGGACTAGGCTATGGAGTAATGAAACTTTATATCTAGAAATAAAAATAATGTGCTCTGACATATATATATATATATATATATATATATATACATGGGTTCACTTTATAACATCGAAATACTGAAATGTCGAATTTCAGTATCTCGAAGCTATAAAGTCGAATGTTAAAAATAGCAAACGTTCATAATCGCGAATTTGACGTATGTCGAAAATATGTCGAATTTGCGGTTATGAAGTTACGCTACGCAATTTCCAGGTTTGTGTTTTGTTGGTGCGCGGTGCCGTGTTTGGATGTAGGTGTTATGTCCGGTAAGTGAGTGTTTTGTAAGGGTTTTGAGTGGGAGTTAGAGTGTGTGTGAGGGATTGGAGAATGTGCGTGTGTGAGTGAGCTTTTGTGTTGTGTTTGTGCGATCTCGGAGTTAGTATATATAAGTAGGGGGAGTGTGGGGGGCACAGCCCCCCACATGGGTGCCCTGCTTATGTGTGTGTGAGCTGTGTATGTGTGTTGTTTTTTTGTTTATGTTGTGATGTGGGTGTTGTGTTGTATGTTTAGTGTAGTGTGTACGGTGTTTTCGGTTATGTGGTTTCGCGGTTTTTGTTTGTCGGTGTTTTGTGGATTCGGTTTTATAGTCTCGAGATACTGAAATTCGATATTTCAGCATTTCGAGGTTATAAAGTGAATCTATATATATATATATATATATATATATATATATATATATATATATGTGTGTGTGTGTATAGACCTTTGTGGTACAGAAGATTTTAGACAGCAAAATACTGTCTTAACATATATTAATGACATACAAGTAAAACAAAGTTTTAAGTTTACAAAATCGAGACTACTGCAAACCACAAATTTCCATACTAAAATTATACTCATTCAGATCATTTTTAATTTAAGCAATGAGGTGTAGGATGTGTAGTATCTTTGATAAGTATTCCTACATCTGAATCCTAAAGTTTTTATCAAGTTTATAGTTCACAAAAGCCCAAGGTATCACTTATCAACACTCCATTACTGTTAATGTGAACTGATAAATGCAGTGTCTTTAAAGCATCATGACTGCTAAGTTTTAAAACAGCATTACTAAAATATCAACAATGCTAGTAAGGCAGTTGATAGTAGAGCTTGTTCAAGGAGATGCTCCTCTCTGCATTCCTCAATAGTTAGTATTTGCCTCCACCCCACCCCACCCCCCAAGTCTCCAAACATACCAACTAAAAACTGATTTTCTTTCAGAATCAGCTTTGCCCTTTACTCTTATAGAGTGCAACACTGGAGTTAGTATACTGACACTTGGAGTGTGGGAGCAAAACCTCCACATTAGGGATACAGGGCCTGAAGCACAACATTTGAAGTCCAGACATTATCTTTGATACAGATGCACTACTGTTTAAAATTTTCTGTAAAACTGCACATTTCTAATTCAGTTTAAGTGGTGTGGGTTTCTATGAACCATAACCTAGCAAAAAGATCAGGATTCTATTTAGGTTACATAATGTCTTTAAGTATATATTTATTTGAATTTGTTAACCAGGTTGATCTAACAGGGCAAAAATTCCTATTTTCAGTTAAGGCAGAGGAACTAAAGATGTAGTTACATATATTATAGTAATAACTCACAGTCAACATAGTATAAAACATTTGCACAAATAGTTTCAGACTATTTACACAGCTAACACATAGCTGGGATTCATAAAAAATCACCACAAGCACTGTTTGCATCACTTCAGTGCTCAGTACTACATCAGCAATATAATGTGATTCAGAGAAATGATAAAGCTAAATGGAGAAACATTGCATTACCGATTCATTAACGTGTCTCTGAATCAAACACCGCACAGTTACAGGCAACTATGTAAATGCTCCCCTACCAACCCGTGCAACAGAATTACACAGACAGTTCCAAACACTTATACACATGCACAAACATCCTAAAATCATACACTCTCACACTCACCCAGACAGTCACATAGCTGCAACCATGCCAACACATGCATGGCATCACAGTGTTTACCTGCTGCAGTCCAATTAGCCCTGCTCCTCCCATAGGAATGAGTGGGTGGACACCATCAAAAGATGACACACTTTTTTTTTTTGCCTAAGCTCCCCAACCAGTTTGGTACAGCTATTCTTTCAATTGTTCAACTGTGCTATTCTGATTCTGGTGAAAATTTTCAGAGAAGCACATATGTCTAAGTAACATTAGACCTGCCCCTAAAAAACAAGACCGATGCAGCACAACAGACCAAAACGTTCTTACTGCCATAGCACTACACAGATCTCTGAATCACTCTGGCATAACACACAGCACAATCCTACTACAAAAAGCCATAGTTATCTCACCCTAAAATACAGCACAAATAGAATTGGTTGTTTTACATAACTAAAACACAATTATGTGCATATGTTTAATATACAGCTGCAGTTGTTATAGGTTATAAGCAGAGTTAAATATTTGCACAAGTAAAAACAGTTTTGTTTTCCAAAACTAATAAATAGTTAAGACACTGTAAAATACAGCACAGAAGAACCAGCTAGTTTACATAACTTAACCACAGTTACGTTAACAGGTTATACAGTTGGAGACAGTCATTTGCACAGAACATAATATAATGTTGTATAAATAAAAGATTTTTATATAGGTAAGGCATAAAAAGTTCAGTGGTTTGTTTAACAGAAATTAAATAATAAATACTCCCTAAAATTCAGAATGTTGTCACATCTTGCGGAAACTGCCTACTACAAGCAGGTCAACATCTGCAATAGAGAGAAAATGTGATTCAGAAACAGCTATGTCCACAATGAGAAAGATCTCATTATCAGCTTATTAGTATGTCTCTGAATAGCATTCTAGCTAACACTAGTGCTATCAGACTTGAGAGCAGCGATGTTCTCCCTAGCGGCCCATGCAGTTCATTGGTAGGTATCCCCCTGAACTCACTGACTCATACACATGCATGCGCACACACATATCAACAGATAAGCCCGCAACTGTAGTCACAGTCTTGGAAACACTGACCCATTCAAAGAAATGCACATCTAGACTCTCATTTCCCTATTTACCCCCTGGGTGATCACCCAAATACATTTCTGCCCCCCCCACACATGCACACACATACATACACTACCACCAGCTCCATCCCCACATCTTCACTGAACATACCTTTACTGCACCTGCTTACATAGGAGCAAATGTCATTTCTTGGGTACAGTGCTTAGCACTTTAGCATTAGCATGCAGCTGTATCAGCGAGATCACCCTCTACACTGAGCTGATATCCCCCCACCCCCTTGGGAAAGCTCAGTGGTAAATTGAACCAATAATCGGAAAGGTTTACTGCAATGTAGAAAACTGCTATGTTAAGGTTTCCCCTTCATGGCAAACCTTTCCAAATATGAGCCGCTGTCTTTTATTTGTATAATCAGAGGTTGTTTACAGAACTGCTTATAAATTGTAGCTTTCACCTAAACAGATATTTAGTAGAAATGGAAAATTCATTATATATAGGTACAAGTCATTTTCTTTACAGAATTTAAAGTCAGACATCAATGGGAAGGTACACTACCTATGTGTATAACTGTGTCTTTGTTATATTAAAAATTACTGCTTGTACTTGTGCTATATTCAACCACGTATATCACTACATCTCCACAATGTACAGAAAAAAAATTATTGTTGTGCTAATATTTATACTGTTGTTTGCAGTTTATAACCATAATATATAAAGACTACAACTGCATACTTATATCGGATAGCCATGTAAAACATCTGCTTCTACACGTGCCAGTGTTTTATAGTGCATTGTCTATGAATGGAAGCTGTAAGTATTACACAAAATATATTACATGTGACATGGGAGGAAACAGGATAATTGTACTGTACTTGAAGGCTTGTAACTTATGTACACACACACACTGTCCGCTGAAGAAAATGAAGTGCTTTAATTCGGACTTGAAAGTCTTTCTGAACAGTGACATTTCTTAAGACAAAGGGGTATTATTCTGGAGTTTTGAGACAGTGGTACAGAAATGTACACAGCCATGCATATTGTAGGAGTGTAAAGGGGTGAGGAGGAATCTGTTGGCAGACCTGTGGTAATGACTGAGTGAGCAACAGGTTAATATTTGTCAGGATGGACACTTTTTGGGATGATAGAGAACTGAGTGGGCAGTGGGCAGTCTTGGCAAAATTAATTTATTAGGTCATTCTAGACAGATGCTTGATTTGACAACAGCACAACGATATATTCCAGAAGAATGACCTAATATGATGTGAAAGATATGATAATAAGTTTGTTCAAGTGTCTGAGTGTTTCAGTTAGATTTCTACATAACTATGTTTGCATTCGGTCACTACAAACCAATGACCAAAAATTTCTGTCAGTCCACAAACCTAGCAAATCTTCTGGGCATTGTCTGTACTCGTGCCATGTTGCTAAGATCTGGAACACCTTATCTGTACCCGTCAGGTCAATATCCTCCCCCATCCTTCAAAACCATTCTGAAAGACTTCCTAGCCAAAAGCTGGCACTGCTCTTCTCAACATCAGGATAAACTATATCCCAAAATGTGAACATGTACCTGTTCGTACCATACACCTCCTTACTCTCCCTTTTTCACTCACTTCCTTACTTACATGCATGGCTGTGTACAATTTCTGTCCACTTGCATTCTCTGTAAATATAATATAAACCTCTCTCACGTCATACTGCAATTTCTGTTTGTCTTATACAAAATTACCTTTAATTTCTCTATAAACTGGCTAAAATTTCTCTGTTAAATCATTGTCACATAACTTGTATCTATTCTTAACCAATGTTTTCATATTATGTCTAATTTGGTATAATTTTTTAAACAATAGTTGCTTTTTGTATTGTTTTTAAAGACTGTAAAATTACTGTTCTCAAAACGTTTTGTAATACTTTGAAGATTTTCTCCTCAGGTCTGCACTGCAAATGGGGTCCTACCCAGTTGGACTTTCTGGTAATCAAATCTCAATAAATAAATAAATAGTTAAAAGAGAGGAGTGGCAAAAAAAAAAAAGGTGGGTAATAAGGAAGCTGTGGAAATGGCTAGTTTGACTTGTGGGGAGAGTAAATGATGGGCTTGTTATAGAATCATGCTGACACAAGCAACACACTTTAGATTAGGGTGAAGAATCATACTTTAAAGGACACATTTTTATGTATTTTCAAATATTGCTCTATTTTTTCTAGCACTAACAACTAACTGGATATAGTTAAAAAAAATTTCACTGTTAAGAAAACATTACCTTTGTTTTCCTTGTATTTGTTTTGAGCTTGGAGGTACTCTGCAAGTCATATTAAAGTCAGTTTGCATAGATTTGTTACGAGCGCAGGCAGAGTGTGATATGAAACACAGGGTGGCATGATCATCGTATTGTATTGTTCTTAAAGGATAACATGAGTGCGGCATGACACCTTCAAAGACTAAATAACAAATGTCCAAAGATGGACTCCTGAGGGTCATCTCAAGTGGAGTAATTGAGATTCTGATACACTATAATCCCATCTTATGGTCTGGGTTCTGTTCATCAAAGAGCTGGTGAGCCATGTTATGAGGGAGGTGACAAATAAATCAGCTAATGCACTCAGCCAGTAGCACACTGTGAGCCATGCTATGAGGGAGGTGGACAAATAAATTGGCTAAAGCACTCAGTCAGTAGTACAAAGTACTTCATCATAACCCTTCAAGTGGTCAAGCACAATGCAGTCAAATGTTTTATTGCTATTCTACTATTCTCTAATACTGCTGACTAAAGTAAGAAGGCTAGTTTCAGTTTCATAATGTGGTCTAAAGCTGTGCTCATCTATGGGATAGGAGGTTGTTGCCGATGATGTTGTGTAATATTTGTCGATGCATTAACTTCATCAGTATTTTTCCAAGTGGTGGGAGTAGTGCAAATTTTAAATGCTTTTTAACTACTTAAGGATTTGAGATGTGGGAATGGGATCTTATGAGAGGAGGTACTGGCTGATAAATGAAGTCGGTTGTTGTGGGGTTATTGACATTTTGGATAAGACTGTGGTGTAATTTGCTTGGTTTTTGGTGCACAGAGAATTTGGTTGTGATGGTAATAAGGGTTTCATCCCTGAATGGGCATAGTCTTTTTTGTGGGGTTCCTATCAGTTCATCAAAACTTCCACAGTTCGAACACCATATGTTCGAACTGTGAAGTTCGAAAACTGATTATCACGAAGCCGCAAAACACCAAAGTATTTCCTAGGGAAAGAATTCGGTGGGCCGTTTCTGTGGCTTTGCTATTTTCAGCACTATGGTGGAAAGTTACAGGTCGGGTTCAGGTAAGTTTGCAATTGTGTGGACGTTAGGGTTAGGGTGCGGGTTAGGTGGGTGTGCGATAGTGACAGACTTTAGGGTTAGGGCGCAGGTCAGGTGAATGTGCGACAGTGACGGACACTAGGGTTTGGGTTAAGGTCAGTGGATATATAGTAGTGTATGTTCAGTTTAGTGTAGGGTTAGATGTAGGATTTTAAGTGTATGTATGTGGATTGCTGTTTTTTGGTGTGCTTGTGTTGTGTGTGTGTTTCTTGGAACAGCAATTTTTTTCCCTGGGAAAAAAATTGCTGTTCTAAGCCTTCGATGGTTTTGCACTTCGAAGTTAAAAGTTTGAACATATGATGTTCAAACTTCTGCCATTTCGTCAAAGTGATATAGACCCTTTTTTGTGGTGTTAGTGGAGTATTAAATGAGCTCTACAATTTTTAGATTTATTTTCGGTGTAGACCGTTCTACTGTGGTAGTACTGCATTACTGAATGAATAGTTTGGTAACTTACAAAGTTATGTAGTTATATGCATATAGCCACAATGTTAGGGCAGTTTGAGATTCTGTATTTCTTCCATATGGTACCACATTTATGCTTTAGAATAAAGTATGTTACACAAAAAAAAAGGGAGGTGGTATAACACTCCTTTACTCGGCATCCCTCTTAGTCACCCCCTATACCAAACCCTTTCCAAAATTTGGTAAGGCAGAAATAATACCAGCCCTACTCCACCTAAACAAGCATAAACTCATATAGGTTCATAGGTTCATAGGTTCATACTAGGCTATCTGCCCACGGGCATTTATAAGCCTAGCCATAGTTTTGTGGCTTACGCCACCCCTTAGTTTGGAGAAACTATGCCCATTATTTAGCTGTGCCTCTGTCGAGCAGTGACACTGGGGTAACCCCTGGGGTGTATCTGCGATCTCCCATCCATTGGTCAAGATTCCTCTTGAACAAGGCCAGCGAGGTGCTCTGCCTCACATAAACCGGGATTTTGTTCCACAGCATAGGGAGTCTTTGGGTGATGAATCTATCCCTCCAGCACGTCCTATTAATAACCGTGTCGAGGTTTAAGTCACCCACCCTTGTGGCTCTGAGGGATTTAGATTTTTGAGATGAAGCATATTCATCAAATCTGGGTTTGACATGGCCTTGTATGTCAGGCATAGGTCACCTCTGAGTAAGCTGCACGCAACTGAATATAACTGGAGTTCTTTCAGTCGTGCAGCATAAGACAGATTTTGAGACCCTTTATCCTTTTGGTGAGGAACTTTGTGGCCTCTCCAGCTGCTGCAAGTGTCGGGTCAGATACATTCGAATGGGGCATTGTACTCGATCATTGGTCTGATGAGTGATGAGTATAGGGAGACTATGACTTCCCTTGATCTAGATGTGAATCCCTTCATGATAAGGTGGGCAATGTAGAAGGTCTTCCTAACTACTTTAGCAATATGAGTGTTGAATGAAAGGCTACTGTCAACCTGGGTTCCCAGGTCCCTAATAACTTCTTCTGTGTTCAGGGGATTGCCACCTATATGGTAGCTAGGGGTAACCTTATTTTTCCCGAAGGGTATGACTATGCATTTCTTGGCATTTAACTTGAGGCCATGGCTCTGGCACCAGTTATCCATTTCTGTGAGACCCTTCTGAAGGATATCTGTGTCGGATGTGTTCTCAACTACGGCGCCCAGTTTGCAGTCATCTGCGAACTTGGTCAGCCATAACCCTCCTGTGTTTGCTTGTACTTCAGAAAAGTAGATGCCAAACATATTTGTTCTCTCCCTCTATATTCCCCCTGGCGACAATATCTCATCCCTTGAAGATATTCTCTCCTGGGTCTCTACCAACATTACTCATGAAACCATAATCCTGGGGGACATGAACATAAACTTGTCCACAATCCAATCTCCCACTAACTCACTCAATATTAACTTACATAACTTTAGACAACTAATCAATTCCACTACCAGGCCTTCCAAGAACTCCATCACTGGAACTACAATAAACTGGATTGTAGTATCCCATCCTCACTATATCTCTGATAGTGGTATTCTCCCAGACCCACTAGCTGACCATTTCCCCACTTTTGCCCACAGTCTCCTCCTTCTATACAACTAACTCACACCTATATTTCCACTCGTTGCCTAAGGAACTTCAATGATGAAACTTTCTCAAATGGACTAAAAAGCACAAACTGGAACCCATTAAAAACTCTTCCCTAGATAATGCTCTATCCTACTTTAATTCTACTTTCATAAACCAGCTCAACACCTTTGCCCCCCTAAAAACAAAATGTATAAAAAGTAACCCTGTACCCTGGTTAACCAAAAACACCTTAGCTACTATGCGACTCCATGACAAAGCCTGGACATGTTACCATAAAAATAAAACCACTATCTCCCTAAACAAATATAAAACACTATGAAATAAAGTAAAAAAACGTATTACCTTAGACCGTAAAGCCTATTTTTTCCACTCTCCAAACCAACCACACCACCAATCTCAAACTATTTTTGGAAAGGAATCTCATCTCTCCTCAACCCGGGAAAAAAGAAAACCCTTGCCCCAACCCAGATGTCTCCGACATGGACTTGGCCACCCAATTTTCTCTTTCTTCATAGAGTCCATAAGCAAGCAAACATCATCCTTCACCAACACCTGTACTACAACTCCTCAACGTGCACCCATCCCTTCCTCCCTTAGCATCCCTTGCCCCCAAATTTCCACCTTTCTCTATCAATCCCATCTCTATATCCACCATAAAAAACTTCACCTAAAATTAAAACCTGGTTCCAATGCTCCTAATGAAATTCCCTCCTACTTCCTAAAGGTAGCTGCAGAAGCCATCGCTCTTCCTATCAGCATACTAATTAATCTGTCTATCTCAGAAAGCCAGGTCCACCAGCTCTGAAAGAAGGCCTTTATTATTCCTCTCCATAAAGGTAGCAATAATAATGACATCCCAAACTTTCACCCTATCGCCATCCTATCCCCTATTTCTAAGCTACTTGAAAAGTGTGTACACCAACAACTCTTACCCTGCCTCATCAATAATCAGCTTCTTACCCCCACACAACATGGCTTTAGACCAGGTCACAGTACCTCCACTGCCCTCCTCTTCTTCCTAGAAACAATCAACAAAGTCCACGACTCTGGCCACTTTGTATCCACTCTTTTCCTCGACCTCCCTAAGCCATTTGACACTATTTCCCACAACCTCCTTCTTTCCAAACTCTCTAAACTTAACCAATCCCCTTCCTCTACCCAGTGGTTCTCAACCTATCTCACAAATGGGCAACAAGCAATTAAATGGAAAAAAGCTACCTAAACCTTCCTTAAATACATCTACAGGCATCCCCCGAAGGTTTCATTCTCGGCCCCCTACTATTCAACATATTCATAAATGATTTCTTCCAAGCCATTCCTAACTCCAGTCTCATCCAATATGCCAATGATTCTACTATAATCTGTTCCTCACCTTCAATCACTAATCTTAACAATCTAACACAAGCCACCTTCTCTTCCACTGAACAGTGGATGCTCGACAACCATCTAGCCCTCAATACAACCAAAACAAAACTTATGTTATTCAATGCATCCAAAACCTCTTCCCTAGACAAACAATCATGGGGCAATCCTAATTACCAGCAATAATAATACCCCCCCTAGAACTAGTCTCTGACACAACATTACTAGGAATTATCATTGACAAACAACTAAAATGTAATAAGTATCTACAAGCAAATTTAAAAAAAAAAAAAAAAAAAAAACATAAAAAATTAGGTATGCTTTACCGCCACAGTTGCTTTATCTATCCCACCACCATTACATTAGCTAATACATACCTCAACCCATCTCTTTTATATGGTGCATCTATCCTAACCAGCCTACAATCTTCCCTCAAAACAAAACTCTCATCTTGTTATAACAAAATATCCAAATTTGTGGCAGGTCATAGATCCTCTTCTTACCACTGTAATTCCCTTCACCAAATAAGTTGGCTGGAATTACCAAACTTCCTCACATATACCCAGCTCCTCCAAGCACACAAACTCATTCATAACTATCTCTCTCCCCCTCCCTAGCAAATACCTTTAAAATGCATAAACCAGATGGACTCCTAAGATCCAATTCCCAAAACCTAATTAAATTGCATAAACCAACACATTCTTCTGGGAATCAATTGATGTCCTTCTCTCTTGCACGGCTCTGGAACTCTCTCCCTTCTCCCATCCACATCACCAGCAGTCTCTCGTTGTTTAAAACCTCACTGCACTCGCACCTTACTTCACAATGGAAATGCTCCTGCTCTCATCCAACCTAATTCTGACCACACTTTCTTCCTAACTTTCCTGTCATTACCTCCTAAAGTTTTACATCCCTTGGGACATATTCGGCCAATGACTAAAAAATTACCTCACTGTAATTCCCTAAAAAAACTACTACTTACTGAATTAACCTGATGCAATTTTCCTAATGAAAATCTTTTTTTTTATTTCTGCATTATGGTGGAACATCTATTTGAATTGTGTAATATGGGTTTATACTATACAAAATATCTATTTAATATTTAACTGAAATGTATATTATGGATTTGTGCTCTTTCTGTACTATGTATTTGTATTGCTCTGGAGCTTTTCTCCCCAGAACTCCTTTGAAAATGGGCTCCTTGTAGCCCAATGGACTATCCTGGAAAACAAACTGCAAATAAATAAAATAAATAAATGAACTGTATTGCATTATCTATGGGGCTGGTTTGTTTTTCATTCCTTTTGTGTGAATGGTCATAACACACTGTACATTAAGGAAATAGGCACTAACAAAATGTGTGCCTGATACAGGGGGAAATGCTAAATGTGCTGCCAGTTCATTAGTCTGAATAGAGCCAGATGCACATATTCATTAAAGTGTTGTGTACTGAAACATTGTACATACTTGAGTGCTGGGTATGTGGACTTTTTTTACAGCATGTAAAGATGACTCAATGGCTACTGGGTGAATGTGACATTATACTGACAGGTAACTAGAAAACATCGCAAGAAACTGTATGCTGAAAGTGTTATTGTATGGTCTAGCATAATGTAGTTCATGTTTCTGCCTCAGGATCACATACTAAAGTACTTTAACATAACATTCTATTCTTATTCTTTCCTTACACACAAATTTACAATGGAATAATATTCCAACTGTTAAAGAACAAATATATCTTGGAGTAACATTTGATACCTTAATGAATCTTAACATAAATACAAAAAAAAAATTACCACCAAAGTTTTATAGGCAATTAAAACAATGTTATTGTCTCTCTCACCTTCTTTCACCATTTGCAAGAATGGCTATGGACAAAACTGTCCCATTACCAAAGACTGAATATGCCCTTCCCGCATTATTCTTTATTCTCCAAAAGACACACACACACACAAAATCCAAGTAGCTAAAAATAAAATACTTAAATATGCTCTGATTGCAGATTCAAACTGCTATCACTGTAACTTGCATGCTACCGTTCACCGTTTACCAGCTGCTAACAGAGACACTTTTCTTTTAATGACCTAACCTTTAGAATTCTAACATGTGGATAATGCCCACTGATCAAACATTTACTCCAAACCAAGGAACAAAACTACTCTCTAAGGAACACCCTAGAAAGCACACACTCAGTGACAAGACCTAAATATAAAATAGCCATAGGAGAAAAAGCTCTCTATAGCATAGAACCAGCTGCACGGATGCAGCTACCTACTGATATAGGAAACACAGAAATTATTCAAATATTTAAGAAAAAAACTCAGGCAGCACCTACAAATGGATTTAAGTGCACATGCTTTCTTGATGCAGGAGAGGTCTGCAAACTACAATGGCAGGTGGTCACTTCTGTATGAATATTTACTCCTGTACATGATGTAACTATTACATAAACGTTTTACTATTTATACTACTGTAAATTATATGCAACTGTACTGATGTACACAGGTCATGGCTGAAAAGGGTCAGTGGACCAGTCCACCCACCCGGTCACCAAACTGCAAACAAATAAATAAAATAAAATATCCAAGACATAAAAGTAACTCAAAAATGAATGGTGTTGGTTAACAAGATATGCTTGTGTTTTTCTATTCAGTGCTAGACTTTAGCTTGTGCTGCTGACAATATAGGACTGACAAAAGACTCCATTTACCTGTGCAATGTCATGTGACTGAATAGCACTTTCCAATCCACAGTATATGTTGCCTCAGTAATGTTAAGTGAAATGTAAGAACTCTGATCTGTCCCAAACCTTCATACTTCTATGATCTTAGGAACCAAGCATGCTCAGGGAAGTCGGTCTCCACATGACCTAGTGCAGCTTAAATGGTGGGGGCATGGATAACACAGAATAGAAGACAATGGCTATGTGCCACTAACAATCTTTATCCAGCAGAATTGGACACAATGCCCTCGGTCTCTCTCATATACTGCAAACTGTGACACTCTGACCAAGTCTGTGCCAGATCTTTGTTGACACTTAAAATGAGTCAGTTATCATTAGCATAACTAAATCAATGACTAATATTTCTATCAGACAGCAATTCATTAGCTGTAACTTATGGCCCACAGCCCAGTTCTATACAGTCAAACAATTTGTTAATGAAAGCAGTCCTAGGATTTAGTGATAATACCCTGAAGGAGACATTAGAGGTTCTACAATGCAAAGATGAGTCAGTGCAAAATGTACATGGGCTTTACTTTTAGTTATGCTAAGGAGAAATGTACATCTTAAAGAGTTATTAAACAGACCTAAAAACAGGTGAAAAGGGAGATAAAAGCATGTTCTAAACTGGTAAGACAATGTCTGGAACCTATGCCTACCCTCTATGATTTCCCCCTCTGCACACTATTAGAAAAGTCTACTTTCCAAAAGTGACAGTTTCACTTCATTCCAATTTAGAGATTATAATTTCATGTTGTAAACATTTACAGTTTAACTAGATTAAAGTAAATTGTATTTAAATGCTTTCTGCGATCCAAATAATGAAAACAAGTAATGGGTATTTTAAATGTTTTCTAAAATACATAACATTAGAAAACTATTCACACATTCTACTTCAGATGGGGTTTGCATGGGACTGCATGTATAAATAGCTTCATGCTGGAAAAAGTACTCAAGAATGCTATAAAATGTGCAGTAATATATTATCTGACTTTGCTTGGAACACATTACTGATGCGCCCTCTGATGGCAATAGGGAAACACTGCAATAAAACACAGAACATAAAGAGAACTGCAAACATCAGCCTTATTAAAAGTAAAGTCCCAATGAGTTCTTTGTGATCCATCATTCTTGTATCAAATGAAACTAAGCAAGGAAGGTATATTCTGATTGCTCTTTTCTGTTATAGTTGACAGAACTGTGGAATTATTACGATTAATTTTTCGTACTTTTAAGGATGTTACTTTTGAGTATGATGAATGCACGTTCAAAAGATAGTCTATAATGACACAGTAGGTCTGGAAAACAGTGTTTAAAACACCCTGTACTGACAGCATGGGTCAGAGTTGCTCATTTAATATTTAACAATTAATCAAAATATTTATTTATATCTGGCATTGCAGTGAATCAGATATGCAAGGGAAAATGAGAGTTTCCCTAGTCCATCATCATTGCTGGTGTCCTCTGTATTCTCATGTAGATGATTACATGAAATACTGTAGCCAGGTAAGACACTTGAATAGCAATAGGTCATCAAAGAACTTAAGGGGAATGCTGCAATACCCCAAACTTCAGCCCATCTTCATATTCCCTAGTAAAAAGTTTCATTTACAGATGTCACATTCTACTTTTAAACGCAACATCTAAACATTTATTGCAAACTTACAAGTGTTCAAACTGAAATTATTCTTGGACTCCATTCAAATAATTAATGAAGGTCAAAGTCTGCAAAAGAAATAGTCAACCTGCACCCAAGTACAGTTAACCCATGACCCATAATTTCTTTGGGTCTTATCTGCTGACATAACATCACAGAGTTCAAGAACGTTAAACACTTTGTCTTACAAATTTACAAAATACTCCTTTAGCTCAGTGGGATTTCCCCATCTGGTAAACACATTCCTTGCCTTTAGCTGGCTGCATGCTGCAGAGGAATACAGCCCTGACTCTGACACAGATGACCCTGGTACTGGAGAAGCTGGCAAGGACCACTATCACCAAGTGGCCGATATGGGTTTACCTAATCTGGAAGGGGGGGGGGGGTGTTATGGTGAAAAAAGTGCATGACAGGCAGCGTTAACTGTGGCCATCAGTCAGCATTAGCCAACCTGCACTTGTATTACAGCTACGCTTATATATGCGCTAGTGAGGGAGGTTGATGGGTCAAGCACTTCAGCCACCAACAGAAGAGTTAAGTTAAATATATACAGAAACCCTAACCTTCAATTAAAAACAACTCACCAACAGTCAGCTCTTACTTCCTGTCAGTGCAACAAAATGGGGTTACCAACCTGTATCAACATCAGAAAGAACAACTCCTCTTACTCCCAAAGGCTGGTATGGGATACCAAACCCAAGAGGATGATGGAAAGAGTGGGTCAATAAAGAGCTCAAAATATGGGGGAGTCCATTTGGTAAGTAGGTATTTTTTTAACTCAGCCTTCTATAGTGATGTAGAAGACCTGGTACTTGCACAGCATCCTGAACAGAGCTAGTAAAGTAGTAGTGTCATATTATCGCCCCCCCCCCCCCGCAAAAACAGTAAAAATACAGTCATGGAAGTGTACCTACAATAACAGTAAATGGTCTAATTGATCAAGGTTTACAGCAGCCTAAGCTATGTGGGTTATATCCTGCCAAGAATATGACTACTAGACAGCATTTCTAATCTTTAGTTTACCTTCACCACTCTCTAACTTCCAAGAGCTCAAGCAGATTTCCATATAAAAGGCAATCATATCTCTAAAGACCTCAAAGCTTTTTTTCCCCAAGAGGGAAGGAAGGCTACAACCATTAAAGGGATCAATGCTAGGAAGGAACATGCACTAGAACTACATATACAAAGGTATTTACAGCAACACCCTAGCAGTATATTAAAAAAAAAACACAAAGGGGCCTGTAGGACGGACAGTTACTGCAACAGCGATCAATGAGATGGTAAGTGCAGTTAAACAACAGCATTGTGTGTGTTTCATTAAGATCACTGTTGTAGTACCCTTTTTATAGTGGTAGATTACCATAGTTTTATTACCAAAGGGGGGGGTTGGCAATCAAATTCCAGGAGTGCCTGAAGAAGTGTCCAAGCAAAGCTTGTCCTGGACCTGGAGAAGTTCTTTATATTTACTGCTTCGTAAAAATATGTACAGAAGGCCAAGTTGCAGCATCTAGAATACTTTTAAGCTCCATCTTTTTTCCAAAAAGCCAGAGATGACATCAAAGCCCTAGTACAATGGGCCCTAATAATGCATGCAAGTGGCTTGTCATGGTGACCATAGCAAACAGAAATAGCAAAAGACAACCATCTTGAAATTATCTATTTTGACTCTGGTTGTCCTTTTTTTCTTACCTTCACCGTGACAAACACATGATTGCCTTTCCTGAATGACTTAGTTCTATACTGGTTGAACCTGAGCTGCCTGTGGACATTCAAAGTATGAAGTATTCTGTCCACCTTGTTTTTACATTCTGGAAATAACATAGGGAGGTTGACAGGCTAACAAAGTAACCACTGTAGGCATGAAAGGAGGATTAGATGTCAAAGACTATTTATCCTTGTGGAAAATGAGGTGTGGCTGTCTCACCGTAAGAGCTTGCAACTCAAGATAAGTGCAGTCTTCCATGTTAAGAACCTCATATCAGCCTGATGAGCTGGTTCAAACAGAAGAGTAAATTCCTCAAGATAAAGGTCAAGATTCCAAGGAGGAGCCACCTCATTTTCGTAGTGGCAAATATATAAAATCCTTTTTAAAAACTACCTGACTTGCATACAGGAAGAAAGGGAGGGATTTAAGGGCAGACAACAGAAACAGTCAAAAAAATGAACCCTGATAGAGAAGTAAGAAAGGCCCGAGGATAATAACTCACACAAATACTCAACAGGCAATCAGGCTTTAAAAGAATCCTGGTTCTTTGAGTGGCACCACTAGAAAATTGTTTCCACTTACACATACAACTATTTATAGTACCATTTTCTCCTCCTTCTGTACCTGCTGCATGTCCTCAAAAAAGGTACCTAAAAGTTATTAAAACTATATTATTCAGATAGTGAGTTGAAGTGTTTTCAGGGAGGGGTGTATGAAACAACTTTTATCTTGTGTGAGTAAGTTCAGACTGAGGGGAAGTATGCAATAATTGCCTCTGGCCAATTTCAAAAGAAGGGAGAACCACTGCTGCCTTGGTCAAAAGGGATTGGCAATCACAATCTTTCAGAAGTCCCTGAGAATTTTTAGAAGGACCTTGTGAATCAGTGGAAAGGATGGAACAGAAAGCAGGAATAGTCCAGTCCATGGGAATGAAAACATTCCAAGCGTGTTTCCAAGGAATCCTGGAGCAGAATTTCTTTACCTCCTTTCAAAACAGTCTGGTAAACAGATCAACTTAAGATGCTTCTCACAGTTGGACCTATTTGTGGAAAAACCTCAGGTGTAGTTTCCATTTGTGAGGGTCTACCCTGGTCCTGCTCAGTTTGTCTGTAGCAGTGGTTTGCTCTGATGGATTGTATGATGCCTAAAGAGTAAAACTGAGCTGAAATGCTACCTCCTAGACAATCATAACAAGTCTGCAAAGAGGGTAAAGACTGGGTACACCCTTGTTTGTTTATGTACCATGTCACTGTGGTATTGCTTGTGACAATTTGCAGAGGTCCTGAAGACCAGGGATAATTCAAGGCTTTCAAAGTATAGATAACCACCAAAACCTCTTTGTCATTTATGGGGTTGTTTCTGGCCTTGAAATTCCACAGACTTCACATTTTCATCCCTTTTGAAACTGTTCCCTCAAGTAAAGTCTGAAGCATCTCCTGTGACAGACTGGGAGGGAGATGGAAGAGAGAAGGGGAAATCTGAACTGAGACACAACTGATCCACCCACCAAAGTAACTCTCTTTCGACAAACAACAACACTAGAATCAGAAAGGATCATGGGTAATGATGCAGAGTCCGGACTGATCTGAGGTACCACTGAATTCTTCTCATGTGAAGCCTGGTTAAGGGAATCATGAGAATCACAGAAACCATAAAACCCAGAATCCTGAGAAACTTACTGGCAGAAGCCTGAGACTGGCTGGAGAAGTCCAAGAACATTTCTTTGTATTAATGCACCTTGTCCAAAGAAAGAAATGCTCTTCCTAGGGGCATAATTAGAGAACACCCTAGAAACACTACAGAAAGAGAAGGCATGAGAGATGATTTCTGCAAGTTCCGTTGAAACCCTAGACTGAGCATGAGTTTCATGGCCCATGTCAGGGAATCCTGACAACTGAATAAAGTACCAGCAAATATAAGACAACTATCCAAATATGGAAAGATATGAATGCCTTGAAGCCTGCAATAAGCAATTATTGGTGCCAGACACTTTGCAAACACCCTTGGTGCAGTCAACAGTCCAAAGGGTGAGATACTGAACTGATAATATGAGCCAGAGACAGAAAATCTTAAAGCCTGAATTTTTGGTCCAATGTTACTATAAAACTTCAAGAGGGGACAATGGAAAACAAGGTTGAGAGAGTTAACATTTTGTACTTTGAGATGTTTACAAAAAAGTTTGAAAAAAGAGATGTCTATTTCTAGTCTCCAATTTTCATCTTCCTCTGGTACAGAAAAAAATCTCTGCCCATCTGGGTAGAGCACACTAATTTCATTAGCCCCTGAGCCATTAGCTGCTCTAATACAGGAATAAACATGTACAACTGGGGATGAGGGGGAATTCCCATAAAAAGGACAGAAAGATTCCCACTGCCATCTGTACCCCATGTTGAATAAGACTCAGAATCCATTTATCTGAGACAATCTGATGCCAGCGAAGAAGATGAAGGTCTAAACTGATGGAAAGGTTTGAAAGATTGCCAGAGTAGGGAGGACCGAAAGGCCAGATGGTCATTATGACTTTTTGGACAGTCCTTGGTTGCTGGGTCTCCCCTTTTTTATTTGAGCCTCTTTGCCACTGTTTTTGGAAACTTTGCTTGTTGGAACCCTGCTTAGGCTTCTTAGCCTACTTCCTGCACTAAGAACCTGAGAAGGAAGAAAAGTTATTACTGAATTTGGAAAATGAGGGTTGAAAACTCTGAGTAACACTAGAATCAATCTTCTCTCATCACATCTTTTTAGGACTTCATCAGTACAGGGTCCCAATAACACATCCTTGTCAAGGGGAGAGTTTAAAATCTCAACTTAAACATCTTTTCAATGGTTTTCAGAATGTAACCAAACAAATCTTTTCACAACAGAGCCAGAAGCAGCAGCTCTAGGAACAGCATCACTGTGTTACAAGAGCACTTTAAAGGAGTGTTTGAATCCTGAGAAATAAACGCAATTAAAGAATTCATAATATTCTTAACACTCTGGATTAGAAAGGTTAACAGATAGTAAAAACTTTCACATGTAAACCTGGCACTTCAAAATTCTGAAAGCTAAAGTAGACAGGAAACACTCATCAAATCTGTCAAAAGCTGCCCCCATCATTTTCAGAGCAAATTGCATTCACCTTAAAACATTCTTAGCGGTGGAAGACTTTATAACAGTAGGATATAATTTAGGGAAAGAGAACAAAAACTTATGTGCCTGAGGTACTTTATATAACTTCCCTACTTGGGAACAAAGGACTAACCATCAGGCATAATGCAATCTGTAAAGAAATCATCATGAAAGGCAAACAACACTGGGCGAACAGTTGCAGTTTGAGGGAGGTACAACTGTAACGAATTGCAAATCTTCTTTTGGGCTATATGGATTTCATTATTTTCCCACAGAAATAAATCTCTCATTGTGTTGACACTTTCAGAAAGAGAGAAATTCTCAGTCAAAAATTCTGAAGAAACACTATCCTCAGAAACAGAATCTTCAGTCTGAGAATTAACTAATAAGAAACATTGCCTCTCTGCTTTCTGCTCATCTGACTGGTAATCATTGCCAAATTGAGAGGGAAATATTTTTCTTTTCCTGTTAGACCGAAATGAAAAACTAGGACTTAACACATTAAAAAACAGACAACAATCCCTTGGCAAAACCCAGCAAATCTTCCCAACTCTCTGATAAACATACAGGAGAAGCAACATTTTCCAAGTTTCTGGGTTTTTTGTTTTTGTTTTGTTTTTTTTTTCCTGGAGACTCCATGGACAGTGATCAACTCAAGACAGGAAAACTAGCTCAAGATACAGGCACCTTACTCAGGCTAATTGGTAAACCTACACCAGTTCCTTCCTCTGTGCCCAACAACAGTGGTTTTCCTTACTCAGTGAGGGCAGCTGCAGAGGATGTGTCTACCTTCCAGTCCTTAGTGACCTGAAAATGTACAACACCAGATGGACCATAAGAAAACGGTGTCTGGTTTGAGGAACTAGATCTGGCCACAGCAGAACCACCACTACCCAGAGATCCCCAGGTTTGAGAAAATAATGCAGCTGGACAGACACTGAAAGACTAATTTATAACTCATTTTTTTCTTGGGGAAGGGGGAGAAAGGACTCCACAGTCCAACAATTGCCCATGTCCAAGCCTGGAAAGAAACCTCAAAAGCGAGTAATGAAGGTGGCGAGAGTAGATGAGCCTTCAATTTTCCATGATAGCCACTAAAAGAACCAAATCCTGCCCCCAATTTTCTTTATTCACTTTAATTCCATAGGATATATGCAGATGACCCCTTAAAGACATACTTGTGATTAAGCTACAATTAAAAATTAAAACATAATGGGCGTTCATAAGCCATGTAGCTTAAACACAGGTATATCCTTAAATGGGGGCGACATCTGATTACATCCCATGGGCTTCCACTACAGGATGTTTAATGTATTACACAGTGACAATCCTTGGTTGGCTGGGTCTTTTTTTTTTTTTTTTTTTTTTTTTTTTTTGCAGTTTTTATTGAATTGTCTGTGTGACATTTTTACCCATTGGTTTGCATCTTTACCCAACAAACCATATGTATAACTTGACTCTTCTTTAATGAAAACTAAGGGTGAATTTGCTTTGGAATTGCATTTTAATGTTCAAGCCAGCCCTTCATTAAAAGTTCATCATCCAAGAGAAAGTTATCCTACTCCACTGAGCATGACACTCCATATCAGGCTATCATCAATGTTAATACGACCATCTTACCCTTCTACCACCTGCACTACAATTTTTAAAGCACTAACAGTAGTAAAAAATTCTTTACCTCCCTAAAAGAGTATTGAACATAGACATCTTGGCAGGGTTACCACCTGTCCCACTTTGCGAGGGACAGTCCCTCTATGGGCAGATGTGTCCTGACAAAAAATTTTAAAAATGGCAAATGTTCCGAGACTTTAAGACAAAATTATTTCCTATATTTTATGTAATAGTTGCATAAAACAGTTATTCTGTATCTAAAATACCTAAATGTTATAAGAAACAGAATAAGCAACTAAAATGCTACAAGAATAACCTTTTATTTAGGAAAAAGAGTCAAGTTCTATCCTTTGTACTGACCGTGGTTGTGTGTCAGCCTGTAAAATCTGATGTTTGTACCGAAAATGTCCCACTTTGGCCATTTGAAAAGGTGGCAACCCTACATTTTGGGGATTCTTCATCTAAACTTAATTTACCAAAATCCTTCATTCATATTTACAGTAGAGGCATTCTTTGCATTTGGCGTCTTGTGCAGGGTGATATGCCACAAATTTAATGCAAGATTACTTAATGAGACACAGCTGAATTAAAACATAACCTACTAATACAGGAAAATTAAATAAAAGTGGCATTTGTGAGACAGTCCCCTAGAGTATAATGTTGCTGTTACGTAGACACTATATGTGGTAGACAATATTCTGTAGAGCTACACAGCTAACCATGCTAAAGTGACAGACCACCCCATATCTTTCTCTCTTTTTGTGTTTGAAAAAAGCTAATAATAGAGATATACGCACAGTAACCATATGCAGAATGTTTTAAACAGTGTAAATATTTTAGCTTTCAGTCAAAGACTACAAATTTCCTATGACTGTTGTAAATCATATAAATTCTTAAACAGATCTTAGATTAGTTGAATAAAGTTAATCAAAGTGGCATTTGAAGTTACAGTTCTACAGACCTGCCAGTAACAAGGGATCCCATTCACAAGCACTAACACAGGTGGTGGTTTACACTTTTCTAGTTAAGTTGAACTGAAGTGAGGAGGGCTACCAGCCACAACTCTGTGCTGAGATGCCACATGACTAGAGGCCCAGCGCTGACATAGGTGGTGTTTTTCACCTTTCTAGATGAGTTCAGTTGAACTGAGGAGGCTACCAGCCACAACTCTGTGCTGAGATGTCACATGACTAGAGGCCTCTGAGCTTCCTAAAAACCATAGGTTGCCTGTTTTCTTGATTAGTTTTAGTATTTATTGCTTATTCTTGATATCTGTTGCACTTTTTATTGTCTGCCACATACATTTTACTGTATTTTACTACTATAAATGAATTTGCACTGTTGTGCTGCAACCAGGAGCAGCCCTAGGTCAACTGGTGCCCTAGGCAAAAGGACTCCTACTGGGCCTGTTAAATTTTTTTTTTGTTACTGTTTTCACCATTTGCAAAGCTTTTTTCTATTTTTACTGTTTGTAAAGTATTTACTGGAAATTTCCTCTGTTTGTAAAGCATGTTTGTTTGTTCTGGTTTTCCCTCCAAGGAGTGTGTTATATAACTGATTTGTTTGCAGTTAAAAGCATTCTTTACAGTCTCTTTGCTCTTCTTGCTGTTTAAAGGATTTATTTAGTGTCTCACTGCTGTTTCCTGCTGTGATAAACATTTCTTTAGTGTTTTCAGCCTAAAATAGTAAGCTAGTAGCTGTAGCATAGTCCAGAATCAGGTTTGCTTGTAGTGGCTGTTTGTTCTGAGCACATTTTTCAAGCCATCTTGGACTGGAAAGGGCCCTTCTGCACTCTAGTGAGAGGACTGTGCTGAGTGGTACTTGGGTGGTAAAGGTTGACTGGTCTAGGGCTTAGAGTAGGCACCTCATTGGTTCTTTTGAGCTTCTTTAAATATTTTTTTAGGTTTTTAACCTTCTGATATTTAAACCTTAGTGTGTGTTTCTGCTTGTTTGTTCATCATGCGCCATAGCCAGACAGATAATTTTGACAATTGTTCCCTTAGATACAACTACATCTGATTAGTGTAGTCCTCATCTTTAGCACATTTTCGTACAGAGAGGCATTACCAGTGAATCTGTGTAAGCACCCCATTGTGACAACAGCCTCAAGAGTTTTTTCTGCAGCCCTGCTCTACTGACCAATGTAGCACTAAGCCTAGCATCTGAGGTATAAACACATATCTTCCCCACTAGTTATTCCTACGTGTGACCCCGTTTCCTGCCATATTCCCATTTTGGACCATATAAATTTACCTAGCACTATGGATGGACAATTTCACAAAATATCTCCAGCCAGCTTGATTGACATGGGCATCCTGAGGCAGTGTAGCAATTGCCTCAGGTACACAGGCAACCCTCAACTTTTAGTCCACACAAACTCACCATGCGAAAGATGCAACTATATTATAAACTTTGAATCCATGCTCTCTCACACACCAGTCAATACATCTGACACTGAGCAGACGGTCAACATGCACACACCTCACCACCTAACTCCACCCAGACCCACATCACACATACCTACATGTGCAGAGGTCCTTGACAAAAACTTACTTAAACACTAGAGACCTCCCAAACACAAGCACACTACATATAATACTTCTTCTGCAAAATACAATACACACAATATCTCATTCACCAGGGTTTCACCTGTCAAGCCCATAAGGCTAAACACTAAACCTAACATATTAGTCATAGGTGACTCCATCATGAGACACACAGATGTCTCTCTCACTAGGCTGGATAAGGAAAAGGTCACAGTCAGCTGTCTGTCAGGTGCCAGGATCCACCATATCACACATGTACTCAAGTCTCTCAACAACAAGTACTGCTATGACTTCATCATAGTTCTTTCTGATGTGAACGAATTGAGACGTACCTCTCTGGACTATATGAAGAGAAACATGAGTGAGCTCTCGGACTATGCGTCTTGGACAGGTATGTCCTTAGCCTTAAGCAGCATTTTACCCTTACCTAGAATGATGTCTGAATACAAACAGAAAATGACTGACTTCAATAATTGGTTTAGTTTTTGGTGTCACTCCAAGGGGCTCCAGTATCTGGCAGCCTGGGATGACATGACTGACAGACCTCAATGCTTTACCAGAGATGGCCTTCATCTGTATATAAAACCACACCAAAGGAAAATTGCACAGCAACCACGAAAAACAGGCCAGAGATCAGTGCAGAAACCAAGTTTAATGAAATAAAAATTACAAAAAAACGATAATGAACTTTGTCACAACATAAAAATCTCTCTAGCACCTCAGCTAAAAAGCCTTTCAAGAGTACATACACACATTCAGAATGTCCCTGCTTATATTACAAATCTAATTATACAATGATGTAATTATCCAATTAACTAATTAATTAAAAACCTCCAATTGCACTCGCAATTCAAACCCTTGGGAACCAAGGTGTTATACTTCAGAATAAAAACAGACTCTTTATACAATAATGTTTCAAAACTAACATTGACATATTGACCAATAAAACTTTTTCTAAAATGCTTGCTTGCAATCCATCAGGCTTACCATTGTGATACATTTTAAAATGCATTGCCACTGGACTTTCTATTTTGCCTTTTTTAATATCCCTGATATGTTCTAACAAACGGATCCTAAAAGCTCTTTTACTTCCCCCTATGTAGAACTTACTACAGGGGCATTCCAAAACATGAACAATACCTTCTGTTTCACAATTAAAATTATCCTGAACTGTTTATTTTTTGCCATTTATTTTCTGGAAACTATTAAATTATATACACACAACAGCTACATTTTCCACAGGGAAAAGTCCCTTTTAATCTAATGTTCACAGCTATTTTTTCTATAGGCAAAATACATTTCCTATCCACTAAAATATCTCTAATACTTCTCCCCCCCCCCTTATACGAAACACATTTTTTTATCTAACATATGTACAAAATCCCTATACTGAATAAAAAAGTCCCAATAAAATGTAACAGTTTTACCAATTTTACACTAAAAAGACAAACTGGTTATAAACCACATTTGTTCTTTTTTACACTTTTGTTCTACAAGAGTATTACATAATTGCCTAGTTTGTTGCCTTCCCCCCACTCATTCTTCAGCTTATTAACACTTTCAAACAAAATATCCTTATCATAACCATTCTTACTAAATAAATTTATAATCTTTTTTAGTTCTACCACAAACTCTTTGTCTTCACTACACAAAGAGATGAATCTTAAGAAATTCCACATCAGGTAAAGCTTTAAGTACATGAGAAGGATGGCAATTATGTAAGTACTGACTTCCATCATTAAACTTCTTATGAATTCTGGTTCTAACTGTATTCTGCTTACTTCCATCAAGTATAATACCTAAAAAAGGTACCTTCTTTCCTATCTTTAGACCATCAAACCTCAGCCCACACCTATTTAAATTAGAATTTTGTACAAACTGCTCAACCATCTCCTGACCACCCTTGCAAATAAAAATTAAGCCATCGATAAATCTGAAATAACCTAACACATGCTTCCTAAAAAAATCATGAGTATATATACATTCCTCTTCCAATAAATCCATACATAAGTTTGCATACATTGGGGCAAATGGTTCCCCCATGGCAGTACCTGTAGCTGTTTATATAAGTTTGTATTAAACTCAAAAAATGGTTCCTTAAACAAAAATAAACTAATTCAATAATATACTGTGATACTGGGCTATCCCCTAAGTAATGATCCAAAGCCTGTATACCAAAGCTGTGTTGAATACTGATATACAAACTTACATCTATTATTACAAAATACATTACCTTTTTCCATTTTAAATTAACTATTTTCTCTAGAAAATCAAGCACATCTTGGATATATGATGGCAATTTAGCTACCATAGGCATCAGATACTTATGCAAAAATTGTCCTAATCTATATGTAAAATAATTGCAAGCTGATACTATAAGGCGGCCAGGAGAGTAAAATAAACTTTTATGTACTTTGGGGAGACAGTAAAAATAAGCTATTGTACAATCTTCACAGCTAAACTCTTTTTTTCTATATCTTTTCTAGAAAAGTAGCCTAATCTATAACCTTTGATCAATAAATCCTTAAAACTAGTTAGTGCATTTTTATATTCACCAAAATTAACAATTTCATACACCTCACTATTATTTATATGTTTATAACTCATCTCCAAATACTGACTAAAGTGCATAACCATTAATTTATTTACTTTGTCAGCAGGTTTAAAAATCAATTCCCCCTGCTGACTCAAATTCTTTAATGCACTCCATTCATTCTTACTTAAATTATATTGTATACTTTTGTTGCATTTTTGAAATTCATAAAAATGTCTTTCCACACTATAACTTAACATCGCTGAAAACTGCTGTATGCCTTCATGTGAAAAAGGAGGCATAAATCTACTTTTACACACCACATCCTTTGTATCTAATAGGCAATATGCATTTGTTTCACAATCAGAATTGCAAGAATAAAAACTATCATGACCAATATGTAGTTCATTAAGAGAGTAATTTTCAATAATGAGTTTATTTTCCTTACATATTTGACTAAAAAAATACTTTAAGTGCAATTTATGTACTAATTTAAATATATCACATTTAAAAACACAAAGTCTTGGAAGCACTGTCGGTACAAATTTCAATCCACAATTTAAAACTGACAATTCAGTTTCAGATAAGTTGTACCATGATAAATTAATAACATAGCTAGAAACGGTCTAGCTTCAGTTTCACAAAACACATCAGTACCATTTACCTTTTTTAGAATTCTGAAAGGACTGTTCATCTTTAAAAATCCCTGCATTAGATTTGCAATTCCCTCTATACTGTTTCCGGTTAAAGTCCCTTTGTTTAAATGTTTTTTGTAAGATATTGGGATTTTGAGCTGGTGACAGAGAGGGAAAATAGGTACCTTCACCATTCTCCCACTCTGTAGAAGGCGCCGCACAATCTGCCAATACAATGGAAGCGTCATATTGAGCAGCTCTTCCTTCTTGTTGTTCAAATCTCACGTGATTAGTCATTTTGGGTGATTTGTTTTCCAAGTAAACACCTTTTTATTCTCATAATGTATATGCCCCATTTGAGTTTATTTTTCTTCCTATCAATGAGATCTTGCTCAAACTGGGAAAGTTTTTCAGTCACATCCATAATGAAACATTCTAATCCCAAATTATTCATTTTAAGCAGTATAGAAGAACAGGCGACTTTTATTTCCTCTATAATTCTGCGCTGCTTCAACAAATCCCTTTCCACCAGGATATTCACCCACTGTATCGTACACTTATGAGCAGCAGCAACCCATCTCTCCTGAAATTTATTATCAGCCTCATCAGTCACATCAAATGGAGTTGAGGGACTTTTAGAAATGCTCAAGGTCCCCTTGGAATAACATCAAGCTCCAAATACCTTTGTAAACCCTGTACATTAAAATGTACTGACATTTCTTTATATAATAGTTTCTCAAGCTGCTCAAACAGCACCTGAATGTCCGGTGCTAACAGTGGTAGATCATTGTCCCACTTATAAAAAAGGATTTGCTGATCTTCTGACCCTTTCTTCATCTAATTTTTCCAACGGTCTTGGTAACACATTACCAGTTTCTATATTCACTATCTCCTAGGACATTCGATGATTTCCAGACTGTATGATAAAACTCTCCATTGATGTTTCAGTGGGCTCCATGTTTGATTCAAGAAAAATCCTGGGGATCTGTAAGCAAGGATCACTAGCCATACCAATAAAAAAAACCACACCACGGAAAAAGTATAGTTGTGTACACTTACCATAAATGTAGATGTTTGAGTGCATTCACTGTTGCAGTCATCACACTTGGGTTATCTGCCTGCAGGTAGCCCTCAGTCGGCCCGAATACCAGAGTCTTAGGATTTCTGTGTCAGTTGCTGTCACTTCTTCCATGATGTCAGGTTGTCAGGGGTATAAAACAGGCAGCAGACGACATTACATCAGTTTTTCTTGCCCCAAATGTCAGGAGCCTCCAAATAGGAAGCTAGTATATGGTGGGGAACACCACCAGTAAAAAGTAAATACCAATGCTATTAAGAATGGCCATAGAGAGGAGAGGTGGGAAGACAGAGAAAACCAGGGGGCTGGAGGGAGGGAAACCAGGACTGCAACAGTGAATACACCCGAACACCTACATTTATGGTAAGTGTACACAACTGTACTATGTTCTCCGTGTTTCACTGTTGCAGTCATCACACTTGGGTTGATTCCCAAAGCTGAGGAAGGGTGGAGGCAGTGAAGAAGTAATAGAACTGGCTAGCAGTCCCTGTAAGACTGCTGTAGCAAATCCAGCTCTGGATTTAGAAAAAATAGATAAGTGGTAATGCTTGGTGAAGGTGTGTACAGAACTCCAGGTTGCAGCTTCCAGAATGTCCCTGGTAGGGACTCCCCTGAGAAATGCTGTCGAGGTGGAAGAAGCCCTAGTGGAATGTGATCTGATCCCCTGTGGGGTAGGTTTTCCATGGTGCTTGTAGCAGAAATGGATGCAGTGTGCTATCCATTTGGAAATGGTTTGTTTTGAAATGGCCTTGCCCTCTGCCCCTGTAACAAAGCTGACTAGCAGCTGGTCAGATTTTCTGAAAGGTTTAGTCCTGTCAAGGTAGAACCTGAGCTGTCTGTGCACGTCCAAGGAGTGCAGGATCCTTTCCCCTTTATTCTGAGGGTTACGGAAGAAGGTTGGCAAATGGATGGATTGGTTTAAAGCCACACTGGACACCACCTTAGGCATAAAGGACGGGTTAATCCTGAGGGAAACCCTATTAGCATGGAAAATAATGAAGGGTTCCACGGCCATTAGTGCCTGTAACTCAGGCACTCTTCTTGCTGAAGTTATGGGTAAAAGCAAGGCTGTTTTTCAAGACAGGAATTTTAACTCTGCTGAAGCAGCAGGTTCAAAAGGGGGAAGTGTGAACTTTTCCAGTACAAAGTTAAGGTCCCAAGTGGGGGTGGGTGCTCTCGTAGGGGGCCTTAAGTTGTTAGCTCCTCTCAGGAACTGTTTGATGAGAGGGTGAGAAAATAGAGGTGGCTCAGTATTATAATGAGCTGAGATGGCAGAGGCATGAATCTTAATGGAGGAGAAGGATAGGCCTCTGTGGAGCAACTCTGCTAGGTAATCCAGGAAAGGGGGTATAGTTAGAGGTCTGTGCTGAGGCAACTCTAAAAATTCTCTGAGTCTCTTTTCAGACTGAGGATAGTCCTGGCATTCCCAGTGGAAATACTCTCTTAAAGTATGCAAGGTTTCACCAAAAGAAAAATCCTCTGGAGGGGAGGCAGAGGGAATGGCTTCCTCTGCATCTGAATCCTCATAGGTTGATAAGGGCATGTCCTGATAACCAGAAGGGTCAGAGTCATCGGACTCTTGGTCTGTACAATCAGAGGAAAACTCAATTCTTTGTCTCTTAGCAGGGGAAGGTTGGCTTCCCCTAATTAGGGTAATCAGGTCTTCAGCCATTCTAAGCTTTTGTTTTTGTGGCATGGGAGCTTGAGCATGTGCTTTGGTCATCAGTTTTCTAGGCGTAATGCGTACTCTGGGTCTAAGAAACTCGGCAGTTTTGGCTAAAAACGAAGTCGTAGGTTTGATTCAAACATCGGCAGGTCAGAATACACCCTCAGAAGCTGGTGCCTGCACAGCGGCTCTGGACCCAACCAAGGTAGAGACATCCATGGGTTCCATAGTCGAAGAAGTATCTCACTGCATACAGGACTCTGAATGGGTCTCAGCAGAGGCCTGCAAATCTGCAGAGGCGGGCATCAGGGGCAGCAAAGGCACCTCACTGAGTACCGGCGGAGTGGCGACTAGCTTAACGGAAACGTCGTCGGCAGTTTTGGACCTATGCAGTCTGTCTCTGTCTTTATCTTTATGTTTTTTCAGAAGATCGGTAGTCAGATGGCTTATCAAAGCCATTTTGGAATACGGAGAATGAGAGCGAAAGAATTTAGTGACAAAGATTGCCCAACGAGTAATGGTTTGGGCATTAAATATGGCACAAAACCAACAGCGAGGGACGTCGTGGCCTGGGCCTAAACAGGTGACGCAGGAAGAATGAAAATCTCTGATGTATTTGCTTTCCACAGGCAAGAAAATTGTTAACTTTTTCTGACATCGGTTAGAGCAAGAAAAAAGGATCCCCAACCGGGTACTTAGCTTTAGAAGACTTCAGGTTTTGAAACTCGAAAACGAAAATTTCAGGTAGCGGATGATCAGCACTTGCAAACTGCTTCTGCTTCGGGCTCCTCATCACCAAGAAAGACTGATGTAATGGCACTGGCTGCCTGTTTTATACCCCTGACGACCTGACATCATGGAAGAAGTGACAGCATCCAATGCAGAAATCCTAAGACTCTGGTATTTGGGCCAACTGAGGGCTACCTGCAAACAGATAACCCAAGTGTGATGACTGCAACAGTGAAACACGAAGAACATCTGTGTGGCAACGACAAAACAACAGGCCAGAGATCAGCACAGAAACCAAGTTTAATGAAATAAAAATTACTCTCACAAAAAAAACAATAAACTCTGTCACAATACAATATAAAAATCTCTCTAGCACCTCAGCTAAAAAAGCCTTTCAAGAGTACATACACACATTCAGAACTAATTATACACTGATTTAATTATCCAATTAACTAATTAATTAAAAATCTCCAATTGCACTTATAATTCAAACCCTTGGGAACCAAAGTGTTATACTTCAGATCAAAAACAGACTCCTTATACAATAGTTTACTTTTCAAATTGACATGGTCTTCATCTGCCACCCCTGGGATTTTAGCTTCTGGCTAAGGCCCTTGCCACCCCCATAATGCCTTTTTTGAGCAGTGTCACAAAGACAAAACTTCCAACCTAAAAATACCAACTAAAAGCAACCTCAGTGTCATTCTGCTAAATGCTGGGAGTCTTAACATGAAACTGCACTCACGGGAAGCAGTCCTCTCCCTTGAGGACAAAGACTTTGTGCAGTCACAGAGACCTGGTTCAAGGCTGTGGAGAACACTCCAACCATACAGAGTTGCACCTCCTTCTACATAAGACCACAAACAGAAGGGAAGAAAACTAAAAGAGGCCATGTATCAATATTCATCAAGGATAAATTCCCCTTCCAGATTATTTAAACAATATGATGCCCTATAGATACTTCAGGTGCAATTAACTGTTGGTAGGACACATATTCAAGTCATTTCTAGCTACAGAACCCCCTCCATGAATCAGGACACCCAATCTGCTTATTTAGATCAACTTGAGTCTATCAAGATACATCCAAACACCATGGGTTTGGGTGATTTTAACTACTCTAGCATTGACTCGGTGAATTATTCAAGCTCAAACTCACCTTCCCAAAGGTTCTTCGACTTTATCAGCTCCAATGCCCTTGACCAGCTGGTTGACCCCCCCCACTAGGGGCACCAACATCCTGGATCTGGTGCTTATGCACAAGGGAGACCAATGTAGCACCCCTACTGTGAGTTCATTCCTGGTGAAATCTGACTATAAATCAATCTTATTTGAAGTAACTATCACACCTGCCCCCCCCCCCCCCCCCCAGCAGCAACTAGACTAAAAAAACTTCTACAAAGCAGATTACAGCCTCCTCTTACGGGATGTTACAAATAGCTTCACTGCACCACCCCCTCAGATGGAACCAGTAACTATGCCAAGCTCTACATCAATACCCTGTATAAGCACCTGCATAACTGCACTGACTCAACAGTACCTGTTAGGACCAAAACAGGCTCTTCAAAGAAGAGCAAACATGCCTGATGCACAACCACCATTAACAGACTTTACAATAAAAGGAAGAAACTGCTGTCTAAGAATAAGAAGGAGTGAGGTCTAAACTGGAGACACTCACTCCTCAGCTTAAATAAGTAAATAAGACTTCTTGTGAAGTCCTCCATGGCAAACATCGAATCCAAGTTAGCTGACTCAACAACAGAGGTCCATAAGGCATTCTTTAGTTACATCCATAACCTAAAAGGAAATGCCCAAACTAGTAGTTAATGGCAACACATATACTGAGCTGGTGGACATAGCTAACCTGTTAGCTGACAGGTCTGGTGAAAACTTCACTCCCCTGCCCCTGTCACATGTACCTCATGACATCACTACAACCTGTCCCTTACCTTGTATCTCTAAAGAGCAGGTCATAAACACCCTCTATAAGGCCAAAATACAGCATCAATGGGAATGATAACATCCCAGACTGCATCCTACATGGGTTCAAGCAAAAATTAGCATCACCATTAGGTACTCTTTTTAATCACAGTCTAAGCACCAGCTTTGTACCAACTGAATGGAAAACAGCCACTGTTATCCCCTTGCACAAAGGTGGCATTTCTACTGGCCCTGGGAACTACAGGCCTATTAGCGTGACTAGCCTTATCTGCAAGACAATGGAGAGAATCATCATGGACCTTATCAACAAATATATAGGTAACCTCAAAGCACTAGATCCTACCCAGTTTGGATTTGTCAAAAGGAGATAATGCCTGTTAAACCTGGTGGACTTCTTCAAAACAATCACTAGGGCCCAGGACGAGGGGAAATCTGTGCATACAGCCTACCTAGACCTAGCCAAGGCATTTGACACTATTCCTCATTCAGGCATCATTGACAAACTCTCCCAGCTGGATATCAACCCTTATATCATAAGGTGGGTTGCAAACTGGCTCACTGATAGAATCCACCTCCAACAGCAGACCCATAACCAGTGGTGCTCCACAGGGATTGGTCCTGGGACCTCTACTGTTTGAAATCTATTTCTCTGAAGTACAAGCTAAAACCAAGGGAATATGGCTGACAAAGTTCGTTGATGACTGCAAATCGGGTGTGGTCATAGACTCTTCAAACTATGTCAACATCCTTCAAGAAGGTCTTGCGCAAACAAATGACTGGTGGCAAAGTCATGGCCTCAAACTCATTGCAATAAATGCAGCACCATCCCTTTCGGTAAGAGCGACATTCCTGCAGATTACCACATCAATGGCAATACCCTAAGTACTTTCTCAGTGGTGAGAGATCTGGGCACTCAGATTGACAGCAACCTTGCCTTTGATCACCACGTTTCCACAGTAGTAAGAAAGGTATTCTATATGATCATCTCATAAGTAAGGGTACTGCCTCGAGAAAAGAAGTCATCACCTCCCTGTACTCTTCACTCATTAGGCCAATAATAGAGTACAACTCCCCTTTTGGTATGTACCATTCAAAGCACTTGCAGCAATTGGAGAGACCACAAAGGTTCCTCACAAGGAAAATTCAAGGTCTTTACCAGCTATCCTATGTGGAACAGCTGAAATCACTGTCACTTAATTCTGATTCATACAGACTACTCCACAGGTGATCTCTGTATTGTGTATAAGGCGATCTCTGACCCTGCTTTATTGGAAATGCTGCACATCCAGCAGTCAAATGGCACATGGGTTACTTGCTCTAAGGACCTAAACCTGGTATGTGACACTAATAGAACCTGCTAGAGGGACAGATTTGTCTCCCAGAGGTCACCATGCCTTTGTAATAGAATCCCACTTCACGTCAAACACAGCACCTCATTGGCCCTCTTCAAACACAGTCTGGACAATTTGATGGGTAACCGTAAATTCAACCCAAGGGTTCCATCTGTGTCCTTGTTGGACAGGGGCAACAGGTGTTGATCGTGGTAACAAAGGTACATTTGGCTAGGCTTGTAGGGGCCTTCGGGCATTAGCCTAGTAAATTCCTATGGCTTTTGAACAATGGAGCTGAGGGAATCCAGAAACAAAACTGTTGTGCATAGGTTAACAGACAAGCTAGACAGTGTAAATAATGGGTGTCTCATTTAGTATAAAGTACGCAGCTAAATGCTATGCAAGGCAAATACAGAACCCAGTATGCATTTATGTTTTAGCGCTGCCAGAGGTAAGTTTAGTGATGTTGTAATACATTTTCTTGAGTAAGTCAAATTACTTTTTATGTTCTACTTGCTATATAGCTCAGAAATAAAGAATTTGTAGCCCCATTTGTGGTTATCTGGCTAGTCTTGATTTAGTACATTCCGAACCCACAGTATTAATGGCACAGCTGTCAGGATATTTTATGCTACCTCTGGGAGTGTTACAGCATGTACCTTAAGTTAGAAAATAGAATGTCTGACAATGAGTAATTTATATGCCAGGAGAACACTATATAAGCTGTAGCTCAAGACGCCTCAACAGAATATCAAATGAAATTTAACAATAAGATTTCCTTGTCATGGGAATCTCAGTATTAACAAGTATGAAATAAAACAGTGGTATCATTACTGGATTATCTGGCCTTACTTGGCCTTTCCAGAAATGTTGCCTCGTAACAAGTAGTAAAAGTTGCACATGATACTGAGCTAAATAAAAGTGTAAGACTCAAAACCCTCTGTACTATGTTAGCTTTTGAAAGAGTTTGGCCAGATGTCATAACAATTCATCTTGGAAGAGAAAAAGAATAAAAAGGTGCAAAAGAAATTCAACAGATGCCACTCTGGTAGAGTACAAGTATTAAGCCCTGACTGCAGCCCAGTCGATCCAGGTTTGATAAGCAACTCTGGTGACAAAGCAGCAGGGGGGATGGGTGTGCCTATCCCATTGCGAGGTCATTCATTGATGACGCTCCCTTAGGGGAACAGTGGTCCAAAGAAAGCAGTTGCCCTGAAACATAATCAAGGAGAGAGGGAGGCGGTGAAGGCAGTGAGGAGGGCATAAAAGGAAACCTCAGCTAGGTTGGATACAAGATGAGCAAGCCCCCAGGATACCCTTAGGATCCACGACTAGCCCCAGAAATGCCAAAGACCATGAAGTAGGAAATAAGCTGGTAGACCCACTGTGGATGGCAGGGGGGGGGGGGGTCATTGAGGAACCAAACCAGTTAAATTATGTTACAAAGGGGACCAAAAAAAAAGAACTCAGTGGTTAACAGAAATTAATTAATACTAACTGTAGTATGCAGTTTGACTCCTGTTTTAAAATGCGACAGACAGATATTGTAAAAACCAGATTCAACAAGGACAGCTTGCTAATTAGAAATGTTTTACTGCCCTGAGTTTAAGAAGCTTAATTGTCAAGAAAATCAGATTTTGTCTGTTTTGATGTTAGAAATTGATTATTATACAATGACCCCCCATTAATATTCCAAAACCTGCATGCTGATTGGCCAGCGTGCCCATTGTACATCTGACTTATACTAATGGAAAAAGGTCATGTCACCTGGACTTTTTCCATTAGTGTAAGTCTTTACTTTTTTTTTTTTGTTAGGCAGCAACAGAGAATGGAAGAGCTGTAATCCGTTGCTGTAATCTCGCTATGTTAAACGAGTTTAACATAGTGAGACAGCTTTAAAAAAGGGAATGGAGATCTTCTTTTCTCCGTTGCTTTTTTTAAAGATATCTCGCTATGTTAAACTCTTTTAACATAGCGAGACAAATTTAAAAAAGCAATGGAGATCTTCCTTTCTCCGTTGCTTCCTCTACACACAGCTCTAATGTACTGCGCAAGCATACACATGCGCAGTACATCAGAAGTGCTCCAGGATACCAGACAGCTGCGGAAGGGCAGCATGGAGGCATTATACAATGCCATTATTTAAGAAAAGTAAGTATTTTTTTTCTTAAATAATGTCATTGTATAATAGCAATAACCCACTTCTGGGTGTGGGTAATGCTGGATTTACCCACGGTTGTCTTTGTTTGGCCACTCAGGCTTCGCCCTCGTGACCAAACCACACCAACCGTGGGTATATCCAGCATTACCCACACCCAGGCATGGGTTATTGCTTAAATATTACAAGACAAAAAAAAGGCACAACTCAAAATTTGGTGTTAAATGGTGAGTGAAGTTAGTGGGAAATTCATATTCCAACCACGATCAAAACATAACGAAAACAAAAAAGGAAGTCACAGGTACATATGGTGATTATTTTTAGTGCATTAGACAGAACTGTTAAAATGAAGAACTAACTCACAGGTAGAAAAAGTAGACAAGATAAATGACAATGATACGACATCTTTAACAGAGTAAGGTAACAATAATGAAGGTGTTACACTGGAAAAATATTAGATTACTGACAATACTGATACAGAAATAACAGTAATAGTAGTCAATCCCAAATCATATAAAAAGACAGCAACCAAATTGCTAAAGCTTTTGGGTGCAGGTTGTCCATAACTGATTACGTCGATATGCTTACAGTAATAACACTCTTCTAAATTTGAGGAAGAAATTCATCACAAGGGTAAACTTCTTTGAAATCCTTACCACACCACTGTCAGAATCAAAAGTACAATATTCTGCTACAGCAAACAAGTAGGACAAACAGCACTATGAAAATAACTATTCTAGACAGAAGATTTTCTGGAGAAATTTCAATAGTGTTATGCATTGAATTGTTTCATTGTTTAAGAAAGGAGGTATTAACTACAGTTCTTTAAGGAGAAGGTGAACTACAGGTCCTGGATTGGTGAGTTTGTATACAAATACAGTCTCCTGAGGATGGTGGAAGCAAAGAAAATAATCCTGAGATTCTGATCAAAGAGTTTTGTGAGCTTTTAAACCTTCACAGTCACTGAAGCAGCATACAATATACAATGATAATAGGATGAACTGTATCAAAAATTTCACAAATGCATCAGCAAAAACTTTACAAGTATGGACTACAGTGATATTGCACAGCAAGAGAGAGAGAGAGATTGCTAGCCAGCATGTTTAGATGCCTCAGTGGCATAAGAATGCACATCAATATACTTGTGAGCAGCTAGTATAAAATCAGTCCATCTGGAGCAATGTATGTACATGCCCCTCTCTGCTCTAAAGAGACAGCCATCTAGTTTACTAATGGTGAAGAAGTAATTAGAGAGATTTTTATAACTATTACAAATGAACCAACATGTTTAGAATGTGGCCTTGGATCTTTCTTTTAAATGCACCCTTAACTGATTATGGTTATGCCTGGGGGGATTCATAAAATGACAACACTGCTTTGTACACACTTTTTCAGTCAGTACTGATAAGAGCAAATAATTTTATGTGCGACAAATCAAGTTATTTAAACTGTGTTATGTTTATTAAAAAGCAGGCAAACACCTAATGTTACATCACTGGTTATTTCTACAAATGACTAAAATGTTTGCCTTTAAATACTACATGTTGTGTGCCATGCTTGTGATAGCAGAATTATGCTGCCAAAATGTAATGACTGTCTGTTCTAAGTGCATTTATTTTTGAGAACATGGAAATGCTGGCTAATAAGTAAATTGATCTTAATGTCCAATAATGCTAATATACCTTGTAAAATGACAGAGATGTGTGCCCCTGAAATTCTCATACTCCTGAGCAGTTTGCAGTCTTGTAAGTGATGCAAGAAGGATCATGTCACATGGCAACTATCACAATTAAACTTCTTGCATCAGATGCAGGAGGATGCTGTAGGGTGAAACACCAAGCAGTTAATGCAAAGTTACTTAAGGGGATAGAGTTTAATTACAGCACAACCTATAAATACAAAAAGCTTAACTAAAAACAACCTTTTTGAAATAAACCAGTTTAGCACAAATATAGCATTTAGACACGAGATGAGACAGCCAATATTCTGTTCGGCTACATTACATTTTCCCTTACAGAGATACACATGCTAAAGTGTGAAAGTTTCTCTCTCATTCCATTTCCAAAGAATTTTCTTTGTAAACATAGCTGATAAGAGAGAGATGCACAGCACAGGTTTTCTATAGAATGGCCTTGAACTTTGCAGCTTTACAGTGTCTTCTCAGCCTCTAGGAGACTGTAATTTCTCTATAATTTGTTGAAAAAAGTCTAGGTTTTTACTGCAAGAGACAGATTTTCAGATCTCAGACTGGATGAATGGAGTAAATATTGCCTGTCATTTGAACTTGCAACCCTGGAGCTCCACTGCTAACGAGATCTCAGCCATGAGTGCTACACTAAGCCATAAATGCTGGCGTGATAGGTAATGGCTTTGATCTTGCCAAGAAAACCAGATAATCCCTGGCAGATTGGCATGGAAGATTTCAAAGTTACAGCCTTCAAAACAGTAGAGCTACATGAATCAAGAAACAAAACTAATGTTCACATACTAAAAGACAGTCTGGACAGTATAATTAATGAATGGACCATTTAGTAAGTGGTAGGCAGTAACTGGTTATGTAATGCAAATGCATTATCCAGCATACAGTTACAGTTCAATAGGCTCTAGCCTACCAGTTTTTGTGACTGTGTAATGTATTGTACTGTGCAAACTAAATGACCAGTTACAATCTGCCTGCTATTTATTTTGGAGATAAAGCATTTTCCTAACCTCGTTTCAAGTATACAACTGGGGAACCATTTGAAATATCGAGACCCGCTATAGTGAGTACTATAATATAGAGACTGAATGGACAAAAATGTATGTTACATATACCAAGTCTGAGATGGTCATTTCTCAGAATATTCCCTTTTTTAAGGTATGGTGATTTCGGAGTTAGTATATATAAGTTTGGGGGTATGGAGAGACTGCACCTCACACTGGGGGTGCAGGTTGACTTGCATCCCCTGCAAAAAATGAAGTTTAAAGAAGATGAGCAATATCTGACATTTACTCTTCTCCTGCGTTTTCAATCTTTTTTTTTCTGCGTGTTGGCACTCAGCATTTCAAGTCCCCATATTTCAATGGAGAGCTGTCTGGCTCTGCTGATCTTACCTGGTTAAGCTTGAATTTAACAGTACATTACAAATATGCAACAGCATCCTAGTAACAACAACTTCTTTCATATGACTCACTCAAATCCTGTGGCTGTATGATTATAAAACTCTTATCAACTTTCAACACATTAACCATGCTATTCACCCAGTCAGTATGCTCGACCCATTTCTTAAATCACATCATTAGGCTCCATTCTGTGCAACCTCTTCTCAGTTTTACCCCATAATTCTACTGAAGCTTTCCTTCAAAAATGAATGACTGGAGAGTACTGGATGAATCTGAATGCAATGCACCTGTCACACACACACACACACGCGCGCGCGCGCACATGCACACACACACACACACACACACACACACACACACACCTTAGACCAATAAATAAAGCTTCAGAATTATGCAATAAGCCATCTCCTTTGATATGATTATCATAAATTCTTTTCACCATACCAACCTTGGATAAGTAAAATAACCAGTATCTATGGGGCTTGTATTCTAGCTATTTAAAACTGCATTATATATTTCTTATACTGCAAGTAAGCAATTCCTGAGCAATAGTAGTACCGGACGGTGTGGTTAAGTAGCAACTATGCACACTTTCAGCAAACAGAGTTATACTCTGCCCAGTACATAACTTAAACACTTTCATTATTTCTCCAAAGTAATTCCTTTTGCTCCTAAGTATTCTCATGTTCACATTCTCACAATACTACATACCCTTTCCACACTTAGAGTGCCCAAAACAAAATAATTTTTCATATCCCTTTTCAACAACATGCATTTGTTTCAGTTTTAACTTGTATTTTTCTGCATTTTTCAAACCCTAATGATACAATTTCTATTAAGAGAAAAGTTAAACAACTCACTCAATGCAGGACATGTTCTAGCATCATATTTATAGCCATACTGTCAGCAAGAATTTTCAGAGGCATGCTTTTGAGGGCTTAAATTATCTACATCCATGGCACTCTTTTCATTCTCACCATACACAGTTTACATACCTTTAACTTTTCCATTAATTGTATGAGTTTAGTGAAAATAAATTTGCTAGTTCTGCAAACTTCTACAACTTCATTTAGGGTTAAATCTGCTTCCCTTAACTATTCGGCTCTTATATAACCGTTTCATACATCACATATGACTCTCTCTTTTACTAGTAAATCACCTGGTGTGATGTAGTTGACTTTTTTTTCTTTAAATGAGAAGAAGCATTAATACTTTAAAAGGGACAGTGTTCCCTCAAAGCACAAATGGATACAGGGCAGATTTTGTCGGCTGAAGACAGCCTTAGGACTTCTGTTTCATTAAAGCTATGCTGTCCTTCTCTACATTTAAAATCTCAAATGCATTATATACTTTAATCACTTCTTCTATGTAGCATGCAGAAATGGTGCACACTGTACCTTTTCGAGTTTCTCAGTTCTTCTGTTTGAGGCCAGGAATAAATCAAACTTCTGAAGCCATGATATCCACTTTTCAGAAAAAAAATGACTTAACAGAAGACTACTCCCCAGTGATTGTGGCTGCCCATGTCTCAAAGCAATACTCCTGATATCGTGTAGCATTGGGGTTCTTGCGCCACAAAAATAAAGCGGTAGACAACAGGGTGATATGCTGCCATCGTGTGAACTTTACTCAAGCAAATATGACAAAGTACAGGAAATCACACTACATGAAGTTATATCCTAGCATTTCATATAAAACTTCTGCTAATAATTTAAAGAAATACAATGAAATATTGCAATAATAACCTGAGAACACATAAGGAGAATAAGAAAAACAGCCACAGGAATTTAAAAGCCCCTTCCTAGGCCAAAATACCTTACACTACAACCTTTTCACAGAAAATTTTATATCTTGAAAACTAAGTCCACAACGCTTGCTACTGTTATGGATCAAAGTCCAAGCAGCAGCAACAACGCAGATGTTTTCTAATGATGACGTCTTACAATATCTTCAAAGGACATAAATAATGCACTTTTTGATCTACTAATGAACTCTTGTATATGCATATTCTATCCTCTTTACCTTTTGCAAAAAAGGCAGACAACTTTGTTCCTATCTGTAAAACAGCAAAGTTGCCTGTACATATCCATCTCTCACTACAATTTCATAATGGTGGGAATATAATTAGCAAATTAATAATTTGATTAGGAGTAGTAACTACAATTATAATAACATGTACCAAAGTCCTTAGTGTCACCCCATCTTCAACAAAAGCAGCAAATGGCTCAGTAATGAAGAAGTCAGCACAGCTAAAGTAAATGCCATTAAGTAAATATTTTTAAAAGGTGACAATTTTATTTTACAAGTTGTAGCAGTATCACAATGTACTAAGATTAACTTCTCAATCATTCAACTGAAACGTTTTCTGTTAAATAAAAAACACCCCTCTGAAGAAAATATTAATTCTTAATGATACACATCAACCCAATACCAAACAGGTTATAAAGAAGAACAACAATCTGCTATGAGGAAGTTGAAATGGACAAACAAATACTATCAGCTGTCCAAAAGATAAATTAATTTCACTTTGGCAAGAGTACTTTTCACATGGAAGGCTTTTTTTTCAGTAAAAGCCCAAAAATGAAGTTCCTTCCTAAATGAACCACAGATAACTTCAGGAAGTTTTCTTGGTTCATTGCGTAATCAATACATTGTACTCGTTAGGCACTACAGTGAGACAAAAGCACAGAACTCCAATATACTCCAAGGATTTTGGGCTGAAGGACCTGGTAGTCAAGTCCTGAAAGAGAGGTCTGCTTTGAAAGTCAACTCAGACTGAATTTCACTAGTGTATTCTAACTTGTAGCATTTTTGTATAAGACCAAACACAAAAAATAGTCTCCAGACACAATCTGCAGCTTATAACAGGATTTAATTACAATGGGCAAGATAAAAATAATGCAGACATACAGAAATGAAGAAAAATAAAACACAGTTGAGTCTTTCGGCTTTTCCCGGTTAGGGGTCGCCACAGCGGAACTCCGGTCCGCTAATGATTGGCAATGGATTTTTACGTGCCGAGTTGCCAGCCCTGACGCACAACCTTCAACGAACGTACGTCCATTCACGCATGCCTCCACCCAGAAGACGCTCTAGCTGAGAATCGAACAGGACAATGTCTTACTGTGAGGCGACAATGCTGCCGCAGCACCACCAGTTCTCTGTTCATAAAGTGCACGCTTATAGGATTTACATTGCACACAGCTTTCGTAGGTATATTCCAACAGTACTTCCAAAAGGCACTAGTTTCCCTTGATAGCATAAACACAGTAATTCTCAAATTCAAGCAATGTACCCTTCAAATTTAGATCAGAAGAATAGCTAGGGTGGGGTGAAGGAGGCAACCACTCAGGGAACTAAGTGTTAGGGGGTACGATCAGCAGATCCATATTGGTGTTTAGTGTATTACAAGCAATCGCAGTCAGTGCTGATCTGATTTAGCTGGAACACAAGTTTTAGTACATTTTCTTCGGGCTCTGAAGTACAAGACAATACTTTCTGGTAAAGGGATAGCTTCAGGTTGGTTCTTTCCTTCCAACACAGCTTTCATGGAGAATCTTAATACAGTTCTTCAGGATACAGTGAGGCAGGATTCTGCCATTATAGGAAATTAGCAACCCTTAACCGTCCCAATTTGCAGATGTTTCACCTTTGTGTCCAAGGTGAGTCTGCCTCTTCTCTCCTGCCTGAAACCCCCACAGCAGCAAACCGTTAGTTCTACCTGACTTCTCAACAGGGTGTTTTCCTTGCGCAGCACCTCAGCAACCACCACTATGCTATACCACCACTCCCCATCATGGAAATACTTGTCTGTGCCCCCACAGATGGATTTTATGCATGGGACAGCTCATCTGTATTAAGATGCCTGTGACCCAGGATGACTGCTGGTTTTAAACTGAAAGGCTACAGATTTAATGCACACAGAGAAAACTTAGCATTAGCATCCTTCTGCCAAGGGGCAAAGTTTGTAATGAGAATGAATTCCCTTCCTAACAAACAATACAAATATCACCTCAGGTATATGCTGAAAACAGGCTATTAGCTTAGTGGGACTAACTTGCTCAACAAAGGATAAATAAGCCAGATTCTAAACCCAGGGGAAGTTTTCTTCTGCCCATGTTTTTTTGGCTATAGCTAGCAAGTGTTGGGGAATTCTGCCACAGAGCAGAGAATCTAGTTGAGGCTTTGGCCACTTCTCTTACATCAAAGAGAAGATAGGGAAGCAGCTGGTCTCACTTTATTCCATCCAATTCTATAGCCTTTCTTAATATGGGTTTTAAAGTTATATTAAAGTGCTCAATTATCCCACCTGTCTGAGAGTGGTACACAGAAGACTAGAAATGTTTCACTTTAAAAAGAAAATGATAGAAATTATGTGTTACTCTGGACATGAATACGTTGCACAGCTTGTTAAGAGTTTATCAGAGCATTCCTACCACAAGAAAAAAGCAATACTTTTTTTCTATTATTACAGCTACTGCCTCAGGATTCCTGTTTTTTTTTTTTTGCATAGTTTAATAATTTCTAGAATATACTGAAGGCCCATACATGAATTTACAAGTGGACCTATGGTGTCCAATGCTTTGTTTTCAAAATGGGCATCTGCAATGGGCAACAGTACCAAACGGTTCTTAAATCTTAGACTTGCTGCCATCCTTTGACACTCTAGGCAGGCTACACAAAAGTTCTCAATGCAATTCCCAAAACCAGGCAATTAAAATCTCAAAAAAAAAAAATCTTAACTTTTGTCTTATCCTTTCTTCAATGATCACGCAAAATGTGGCTGTGCTTTAACTTTGTTGCAACTATTCTAAATTGTCTTGGAACTAATAACTGATGCCATCCGGGTCTATATCAGTCCATCAAAATGGCTGAATATCGAATACCAGATGCTCGAACTGTAAAGTTCGAACACTGATTATCGCGAAGCCGTGGAACACTGAATTCGTTCCCAGGGAAAGAATTCAGTGGGCCGTTTCTGTGGCTTTGCAATTATCAGGACTGTGGTGGGAAGTTACGGGTTGGGTTCAGGTAAATGTGTGACTGTATGGACATTAGGGTTAGGGCACGGGTTAGGTGAGTTAGGGTTAGGGCGCGGGTGAGGTGGGTGTGCGATAGTGAAAGACTTTAGGGTTAGGGTGGGATAGGTGGGTTAGGGCTTGGGTCAGGTGAGTGTGCGATAGTGACGGACCTTAGGATTAGGGTTTGGGTTAAGGTAAGTGGATAGGTAGTAGTGTATGTACAGTTTAGTGTAGGGTTAGCTGTAGGATTTTAAGTGTATGTGTGTGGATTGATGTTTTTTTGGTGTGCTTGTGTTCTGTGTGCGTTTCTTGGAACAGCGATTTTTTCCCCTGGGAAAAAAATCACTGTTTTAAGACTTTGATGTTTGTGCAATTCGTGGTTTGAAGTTCGAACATATGGTGTTCAAACTTCAGCCGTTTCGATGAACTGATATAGACCCATGCCATCTTATACAGCAAGTCAGATTTTTTAGCTCAAAGTAGGAGTATGAAGTTGAGCTAGTCTTTCTTTGGTTCCCCATCTACTCTACACTCTGTCTAGTTTTACTCAGTGTATTGTTTTCCAACAGAGTCTGCTTACAGTTCACATGGCTTATCTAGAAGTCTTTAGTCTTTATCCTGATTTAAAGAAGTTGCCACAGCCTCATCCTCTGCAGACACAGATACCGACTTATCTTTTATTTATTTCAAACCCTAAAAAAAGGCGATTCATGAAAGTAGTTTTCTTCCACCATGGATAATAATATCCCTTCCTTTCTTTCTGTATTTTTCTTATTTTCTTCACTCAGAGTCATTATTCAGTTTTCACTCCCTCTCTGTATTTGTACAGGAGGAAGAAGCTTAGAAATCTGTTTAGTTTACCCATTTCCTTTTTCTTCATATAAAATTTGCCTGTTACGTTATTAGTATTTGCAATGAGTTCTCTTAGTGCACTCTTAGCTATAGGTCCTTTCCTGTTAGTTTCCATAATGACATATAATTACCTTAACAAAAAGAGTCTTTTTAGTAAAATTAACCCTCTATTGCTGTTGCTACACTGATTTCTATTACTGCTTAAATAGCTTGAGTCTTTCAGCAAACTTCACCTTCTCTGACGGTCTCTATTCTGACTTTCTCTGTTACTTTAACAGCAGACATCTTTTAACAAAGACCAGGTATGAAACTTCTCTAATCTTTCCACCCAGCTCCACACCCTTTTCTCTATTGGAAGTATATGCATCTGAATACCCTTCTCCCATAACTTCCTCAGCTCTTTAAACTGGGAAATGTATTAGTCTATTATCACATAATATATAAAAACTAGACACTAAAGCCACAACACAACACTGTATCATGATAAGTTTGTACTTCTACTTGGGTTATTGGGCATTTACTCTCGTCTCCACTTTTTACAAGATGTTTTATGCTTGCAGACACAACGTTTTTAACAAATGTAATCATTTTGCCTGAATTCAGAAAGCCATGCATTATTTTCTCTCAACCACAACATTACATTTGACCAGCTGAGCAACAACACTGTCACAGAAAACAGATTCTACATTCTAGTAAAGTTCTGCACTGCCACTTTCCAAAGGTTCATATTCCATAATACTTTTCATTACAGCCTGTCAGCTAGTATTAATAATTTTTAGAGACACAGTACTGTTGTCAATAATTATGCAGTACCCTACTACATGTTCTTTTCCAGAACACAAACTCAAACATTTTTTCTTGACTGCAGGCAAAGCAGCATACTTAAGTGAGGGATTGTTATTAGCACTTAGTCCATGCAAATCTAAATCAGAGTTTGCAATTTCAGTTAATAACAGATGTTCTACTAAAACAAGTAGTTAATAAGACTTGAGAGCACTCTGGAGTACCAACTTTCTTAAATTACTAGGGAATGCCCTGTTAAATTTGTCTATAGCCGGTATTTGTAAATGCTTACTTACTTTGTATACATGAGGTTGTCACCACAGTTTTAAAACATACATCATCACATCAGCCATTTGTAACCTTACCAGTCTTTTCATACTAAATGTCTAATTGTGAAAATTAATGGACTGTGCTCCAGGTGTAGTTTCAGCCCTTGCCATATTTCTCATTTCAGTTTCTGATAATCCAGCATCATCTAAATCCATGTACACCTTAACTGTTGTTCCACTTAAGTGTGATGACAGAGTTTTCTAGCTTGGGAACACCTCTTCCATGATGAATGTCTTTCAACTGCCATAAGACAGGCCTCAATATCAACCATACTTGCTTAGTTTCTTTAAAGGCCACTGGCAGTTGGGACTCGCAACAATGTAAACTGCTGGCTCACAATTCTGGCAACTTGTTGTTCCAGGCTAAGCAGGTGTTTTCTACATTAAGTATTTTCTACATTTTTATATGACTCAGCAGATGCTGTTCGGTATACAAAGGACTTTGCCATCACAGGAAAACACACAGCCAGAAGACAGCCACAAGTAAGCTCCTTTCCACAGCTATGAGGATTTTTGTTCAAAACACACCACAATATTTTGACCATAAGTTTACAGGTAGATATTGGGTGTCTAGCACAGCAGACTACTGTGGAGCCTAGAACAATTTCCCAATTGCTCTAGAGCACTGACTGGTCAAGTGAATTGCTCAATTAGACATAGCAGGCAAATAAAGACTGAGGGAATCAAACCCTGAACCACAGGAAGCAACTCACAAACAGTCCAGGATGTCAGAGCAGAAGCACATGTAGCTCTAACTGCAGCGAAGGTCAAAGGGAACAGATTAGACTGGTCTGGACACGTGCTGGAAAGCAGAAAACAATATGGTGAAGAAGATTTGGGACAGACAGGAAGATGGAAAGAGGAAATCAGGGTGTCCAGCAATGAGATGGATGGATTCTATGAGAGAAGACCTGCAACAGTCAGGCATGACAGTTGAAGAAGGCAGGAGAGTGGCACCGAAATGACAGAGAGAGAGATGGCAACAGTTGATGCAACACCCTGACCTCATGTAGACAACAGGAAAAAGGGAGTTGTTGATTTCATGATGATGATTCATTCTGGAGGCTCATTACTGTTAAGCATACAATTAGTAAATGATTCTCAGACAGAGCTTGCATGAAAAGGGAAACTCAGGCAATGAACTTTACAGGCATCTTTTAAGGAGTTACAGCTTATAAAAACTATTTTTCTGCTATAACAATCCACCCCAATATAGACTTCAGTAGAATAATTTATCACTGGAGCCACTTTCCATTCTGAAATTCAATTTTATTATTAAAAAAGTGTTTTTTTTAATGAAGGTGGGAGAAATACAAAACCACTGTGAACAACCTTAGATACAAAGCAAATTTGGCTAGCAATAAAAGATTTCCAAACATTATACAGATTATACACAAGTTCAAATTGGTCCACAAGTCTGCTCAAGTATTTGCAACACTATGTCTGGACAATGCCCGTCAGTTTCTCCTGCCACTCTGGTCGACATGGGCATACTGAGACAGTGTAGCAACTGCCTCCTATTTACTGACAGCCCTCTTCTCCTAGCACATAATTCTTCTACTTGCAAGAAATGCATCTACATCAGTAACCCTGAATCCATGCACTCTCACGGCACAGTCAGTACTCTTGACAAAGAGGAGATTACCAGCACAAACACCACACCAATTATATCACATAGCCAAGCACATCATACACCCACCTTTGCAGAGATCCTCAATTAAAACTAACCTAAACAGCACAGACGTCCAAAACACACTCACAAACATTCCATGCATAACAGCAAACACATCACACATAGCAGACAACACACCAGTGTCTCACAAAAACAGCCCATAAGGCAAAACAATAAACCATCACAGCCCATAAGGCATAGCAATAAACCAAACATACTAGTCACTGGCAACTTAATTGTGACACACACCAATGTCCCCCTCACCAGGCTCAACAAGAAGAAGGTTAAGTCAGTTGTCTGTCTGGTGCCAGAATCCACCACATCATGCACGCTCTTAAGTCTCTCCATAACAAGTGCAAGTATGACTCTGTCATTGTCCATGTTGGTGTGAATGACTTGAGACATATCTCCCTGGTCTATATAAAGCGAGACATGACTGAGCTCTCAGAGTATGTGTCCCAGGCAGGTATGACCCTAGCCCTACACAGCATTCTACCTTCACCAAGAATGTTACCTTAATACCAACAAAAAGTAATTGACTTCAACAACTGGCTTAGTTTCTGGTGTCATTCTAAAGGGATCCAGTATCTGTCTGCCTGCGATGGCATGGTTGACAGGTCTCTGCTAGAAATGGCCTCCACCTGTCACCACTGGGATTCCGGATCCTGGCCAAGGCTCTCACATCCCCCATTGTGCCTTTTTTAGGCAATGTCCCAAAGACAAATCTTCCAAAATAAAAGATTTGTCAAAAAACAAATGAAAGGTCATGCTGCTAAATACTAGGAGCCTTAACCTGAAAATGCACTCACTGGAGGCTCTCCTTGCACTGGAAGATGCCGATTTCTGTGCAGTCATGGAAACCTGGTTCAGGGCTACAGACAGCACTCCTGCCTTAACGGGCTATAGTTCATTCCACACATTCTGACCCCAAAACAAGGTCAGAAAGACTAAGGGTGGTGGAGTCTCTATCTTCATTAAGGACAGGCACACCTCCAAACTAGTCTGACACCATGATGCACTGGAACTACGCCAGGTACAACTGACACTTGGCAAGATACCCATCCAAGTCATAGCCAGCTATAGACCCCCCCCCCCATCCATGACTCAGGACACCCACTCTTCTTACCTGGATCTACTTGACTCCATCAAGGTACCCTTGGTGACTTCAACGACCCCACCACAGACTGGGTGAACTATTCCTGCACAAGTGCACTCACTCAACGATTCCTTGACTTCATCAATTCTAACACACTAGACCAGCTCATCTCATCCTCCACAAGGGGAGATAACATTCTGGACTTGGTTCTCACTAACATGGGTGACCACTGCACCATTCCCATAGTATGTTCTTCCCCTAGTGAGATCAGAACATCGGACTGTCTCGCTCAAAGTTTCTATCCCACTCCCAACCGTAATCAAGGTAAAAAACTTCTCAAAAGCTGACTACAACCTCCTAAAGGAGGGTATCTGTAGCTTCACACCACCGCCCCCCTCAGAGGATGCAGACAACTATGCTGAACAGTACGCCAATACAGTATACAAGCACCTGTACAAATATATGGACTCAGCCATACCCAACAGAACTAAAACCTGCTCCTCAAGGAAACACAAACCTGTTTGGTGGGCATCCTATATCAATAGGCTTTACAACAAAAGGAAGAAACTGCTGTCCAAGGGTAAAAAGGAACAAATTCCAAATTGGAAAACTCCCACCTTAGCCTCAACAAGCAAATTAGTTCACTAGTGAAAAAGTACAGTTTTGTACCTACCATAAATGTAGATGTTCAAGTGCTAATACAGCTGCAGTAATCACAGATGGGTTCTCTGCCGTCAGGCGGGTCCTCGGTCGGCCGAATTCCAAAGTCTAGGTCCGGCGTCGGTTGGTGTCGCTTTCTCTCCTGACGTCAGTGAGGCCAGAGTATATAAGACACAGCCGACGCCATGTTCTTCAGTCTTTCTTGCCCCAGATGTCAGGTGCCCCCAGAAGGAAGGCAATACATAAATCATATATATATATATATATATATATATATATATATATATATATATATACAAGCAATGCAATATAATCCAAAATCAGTAGTTGCAAGCAAATAAACCATAGAAGGATAACCCAGTCAGGTTGTATGAAGAGGGGGTTAGGCCCTATGCCTTTACCAAGTGGGGAAGGCTGGAGGGTAACCTGTACTGCAGCTGTATTAGCACTCGAACATCTACATTTATGGTAGGTACAAAACTGTACTATGTTCATCGTGCATACAGCTGCAGTAATCACAGATGGGTAGAGTCCCAAAGCTACACACAGGGTGGTAGGTACTAGGTGGAACTGGGATGAGCCAGAATGCCCTGCAACACAGCAGTGGCAAAGCCTGCTCTAGTTTTGGAATATAAAGGCAGGTGGTAGTGTTTTGTGAAGGTATGTACAGAACTCCAAGTGGCTGCCTCCAAAATGTCTTTGGTAGGAACTCCTCTGAGGAAGGCTGTAGAGGTAGCTGTGGCCCTGGTGGAGTGGGATCTGATGCCTGTGGGAACAGATTTCCCATGATATGAATAACAGAACCGTATGCAGTGGCCTATCCACTTTGAAATTTGTCTGCTTGGTCACTGGCTTTCCTTGAGCCCCTACAGCATAGGACACAAAAAGTTGTTCTGATTTCCTGAAGGACTTTGTTCTGTCCAAGTAATAACGTAGCTGCCTATGAATGTCTAAAGAGTGTAGCAACCTTTCCCCTTAGTTTTGAGGATTGGGGTAAAAGGTAGGTAAGTGTATGGCTTGGTTTAAAGCTACCCTGGATACCACTTTAGGCATAAATGACGGGTTGGTACGAAGGGAAACCCTGTCCTGATGGAAGATGAGGAAGGGCTGCACCGCCATGAGGGCCTGTAGTTCCGAAACCCTACGAGCTGAAGTGATGGCCAGAAGGAAGGCTGTTTTCCAGGACAAATATTGCAAATCTGTTGATGCAGCTGGTTCAAAAGGAGGCAATGTTAATTTTTCTAGAATGTAATTAAGATCCCAGGCTGGTATTGGTTGTTTCCTTGGTGGTCTTATATTCTTAGCCCCTCTGAGGAACTGTCGTAAGAGTGGGTGAGAAAATAAAGATGGATCCGTGTTGAATTCTGCAGAAATGGCTGAGGCATGGATTTTTATGGAAGAAAATGAAAGTCCACTGTTCAGTAGCTCAGCTAGATACTGTAATATCTGAGGCAAATTCAGTTTTCTAGGGTCCTGGCCTTTTTTCTCATTCCAAGAGCAGAACAGTTTCCATTTTGCGGTGTAAGCCTTTCTAGTAAATGGCCTTCTGGCCTCCAAAATGACATCCTGCACCTCCTTGGAGAGTAGGGTCTGTTGTGGTGTTAAGGAATTTTCCATGCAGCAAGATTGAGTGTTTTCAGCTGACTGTGAAGTGTTTTGTAGTTGTGCTGAGTCAGCAGAAGAGGCATTAGAGGTAGGGACCAGGGAGGAGTACGTGTTAGACTCCTCAGGAGCGGATACCAGTGTTGCCTTGGCCAATCCGGAGCAATCAGTATCATCTTCGGTCTGTCTGCTCTTGCTTTCAAGAGCACCTTGGGCAGAAGAGGCAGAGGTGGGAAAGCGTAAACTGTCCATGCTGTCCAACTGAATGAAAGGCCGTCCACTTTCCAGGCCTTTGGATGAAAGGTCCTTGAACAAAACTTTTCCAATTGATGATTCCTGTGGGAGGCAAAAAGATCTATGTCTGGCCTCCCTCACGCTTGTATTATCTCTGTAAACACCTGAGGATGCAACTTCCATTCGTGTGGATCTGTCATATTTCTGCTTAGATTGTCTGCCAGCGTGTTTTCCAATCCTGGCAAGTACTGTGCTTGAAGTTCGATTTGCCATTCCAGAGCCAAGTTCCAAAGAGTCATGGCTAGTCTGCACAAGGGGTATGAATGTGTTCCTCCTTGTTTGTTTATGTACCACATTACTGTGGTGTTGTCTGTTCTTATCAGTAATTGTCCTGGATGCAGGAGGTCCTTGAAAGCTGTAATTGCATTTATTACTGCTAGCATTTCTTTTTGATTGATGTGAAGGTGCTTTTCCTTTTGGGACCATTTGCCCTGAATGCACCTGTCTGTCATGTGTGCCCCCCAGGCGTAATCTGAGGCGTCTGTTGTGATGACTTGGTTTGCCTGAGGCTTGCAGAATGGGAGGCCTGTGTTTGCTTGACATGCTTGGGCCCACCATAGAAATTCCTTTTGCAAACATGGAATTATTGGTATTATTGTTTCCAAACTGTGACTGTGTTGAGACCATAGGTTTTTTAGGTACCACTGAAGTTTCCTCATATGCAGCTTTGCACATGGGATTAAAAGAATGCAAGATGCCATGAAGCCCAGAGCCTGCAGGATTTTCCTTGCAGTAAGCCTGGTACATTTTGCTAGTATTTTGAAGTACTGAGTTAGCTGCCCCTGTTTTTCTGGCGTAAGATAGGCCATCTGGGTGTTTGTGTCCAAGTTGGCACCCAGTAAAATTATTTTCTGAGATGGTGTTAGCCTGGATTTCTCTTTGTTGATTGTATATCCCAGAGAATGCAGTAACCGTGTTACATAAGCCAGATGTTCCAGAAGTATGTGCTTGCTGTCCACTTGGATCAGGCAGTCGTCCAAATAAGGGTAAATTTGTATCCCTTGAAGTCTGCAGTAGGCAATTACTGATGCCAGGCACTTTGTGAATACTCTGGGCGCAGTAGATAAGCCAAAGGGCAATGCAGAGAATTGATAGTGGATTGAACCTGCAAGAAATCTGAGGTATCTTCTGCAACTTTGTCTGATTGGGACATGCAGGTATGCCTCCTTGAGGTCCAATGTTACCAGCCAAAACTCCTTGCCCAGCATGGGAAGAAGCTGCTGTAATGTGAGCATCTTGAATTTTGGTACGAGTAAAAATGTGTTTAGGATGGATAAGTCCAAAATGGGTCTCCAGTCGGTTCCTTTCCTTGGTACCAGAAAAGTCTTGAATAAAACCTTGACCTTGTTCGTGAGTAGGTACCTCTTGTATAGCTCTCATGCTTATGAGCTTTGAAATTTGTAGTTGTGCCTCTGCCCTTTGATTGTGTGGCAGGTTTGGCATGCCTCTCATTTTTGGAAGGGTGTGGAATTGAAATTTGTAGCCTCTGTTTATAACGTCCAGGATCCATTTGTCTGTTGTGACAATATGCCAATTTCTTGCAAATAATGCTAGCTTTCCTTCCAAAGGTGCTGCCAGCTGAGACCTGCTTGGCATGGAAATGAGGGAGTCATTGGGTTTGTTTCCTGTATTGTTGTGCACTGTCTTCGCCACCTCTTGGTGCTGGAGTTTGCCATTGTCGGCCTCTATATGATCCTTGTGATTGCCCTCTGCCCCTTGTGCGTCTGTATCTACCTCTTTGGGGCTTGTCAGTGGCTGGAAAGGACCAGTTTTTTGAAGGCCAATTTCTGCTAAAACGTGGTGGTTGGACCTGTAAAAAAGCTTTGACAGTTTGCATAGATTTGGCTTTTTCTTCCATTTTCCGTAATATCTCCTCAGCATTAGTACCAAACAGCACATCCTTTTGTAAAGGAGTGTCTAGAAGTTTAGCTTTCACATGATCAGGCAAGCTTTGTTCCCTAAGCCAGGCATGTCTACGAATGACTGATCCTGTAGCAGCCGCTCTGCTTGAGGCCTCTAGGGCATCATAGCCACATTGTAAGGTGTGTTTACCCACTTGCTCTGCACTATGCATCATATCCTGCAACTCCTTCAAATCTGCTTGTTCAGGTTGAGACATTTTATTCCTTAATTGCAATAACAGGAACTGTTGATATTTAAGCATATGAAACTGACAATTTAAGGCCCTCATGGCTAGGGTGGCCGAGGTATATACCTTTTTTCCCCACCTTTCTAAGGGTCTTGACTCTCTTTTGGCAGGAAGTGGATTCTTGGCAGTAGAGGCCTTCAATCCCTTGGGGCCTTGAGAAATGGTTTCAGGGTCATCATTATGGCTTTTGTAGAGAAATTGGTGAGATTTAGGAACTCTGTAGTACCTATCAGGTTTGACTGGTGCAGGAGGCAGGGAATCCGGGTTAAGGCAAGCCTCCGAATAAACATCATCAAGTATGTCCAAAACAGGAGGTAAAGCCAGAGGCCTGTGTTGAGGTAACAAAAGAAATTCCCTAAGTCTTTTCTTGGAATCAGAAAAGTCTTGGCCTTCCCAATGGAAGTGTTCCCTTAAAGTGTGCAAGGTTTCCCCAAAGGAAAAATCCTCAGGAGGAGATACAGAAGGAATGGACTGCTCAGCATCCGAATCTTCAAAAGGGGAGTAAGAGTGTTCCTCTACATCAGAATGTTCTGATAAAATGGAGCCCTGATCAGAAGAGGGAGAATCTTCCTCCACTCTGGGTCTCTTGTCTGGAGGGGGTTGAGAACCCCTGATAAGAGTAATTAAATCCTCAGCCATTTTAAGCATCTGGTTTTTTATGCATGGGGCCTGGAGAAGGGTCCTGTGCAACAGGCCTCTTGGGATACCTGGCTGCTTTGGATTTAGTAAAGGCCTTAATAGAAAAAGAAGATGAGGGTCTAAAGACACCATGGGTGGAAGTGGACCTGTCCACATTAGGAGGCTCAACATTAGCAATGGCTTCGGTGGTTGTAGTCTGGGAAAGGGCCGAGGTACCTGCGGTCTCGGGTACAGAGGACACCGCCAAGGGAGTGTCGTCGGTAGTCAGGGACTGCAAAGGCGTCTCGCTGAGAACCGGACCACGTGTAGCCGGTTTTGGCATGGTGTCGGTGGGGACCGTGGACCTCGCATGTCAGTCCTTGTCCTTGCGTTTTTTGGACAAAACGGTAGTCGGAGTCTCCGACGACATTTTATAATCAAAGGCTTTACCAAAAAAGTGTTGGGCGAACTCCGCCCGACGCTTAATAGTGCGTTTATTGAAAGTAGCGCAAAAGCGACAGCCCGAGACGTTGTGGTCTGGGCCTAAACAAGGTATGCAGAGGGAATGGAAATCCTTATGCGGTATTTGCTTCCCACAAGAAATACAATTATTAACTTTTTCTGACATCGGTCTGAGGCAAGAAAAGTTTCCCCAACGGGGTACTTAGCTTTAATGAAGACTTCGGTTTCCAATTTTTTCGTAATTCAGGAGCTGGCCGACCGGCACTTGCGAACTGCTTCTGCTTCGGGCACCGCGCGGCAAAAAAGACTGAAGAACATGGCATCGGCTGTGTCTTATATACTCTGGCCTCACTGACGTCAGGAGAGAAAGCGACACCAACCGACGCTGGACCTAGACTTTGGAATTCGGCTGACCAAGGACCCGCCTGACGGCAGAGAACCCATCTGTGATTACTGCAGCTGTATGCACGATGAACATCTTCAAAAGCCAATTATAAATCGAAACTAGCCTCCAAAACAAAGGGAAGCCACAAAGCCTTATTCAGTTACATCAGGAACCTCCATGGCAAAGCCCAGGTTTGTTCTGAATTAGTACTTAACAGTGTCACTTGCACTGATCTTGTTGACAGTCAACCTGTTAGCAGATAGTTTCAGTGCAAACTTCACCCCCCTGTCCCCCCCAAGCCCCTTTCAACATTCCCAATACTTGTTCTGCACCTCACATCTCCATAGATCACGTGTTAAAGGCCCTATCCAAGGCAAAGAGCACAGCTTCCATGGAACCTGATAGTATCCCACGCTGTATTCTGCACCATCTCCAGCAAGAACTGGTTTTGCTATTGAGCACCCTTTTCAACCAAAGCCTAAACACAGGCTTCATTCCAGCAGAGTGGAGAACTGCCACTGTCATCCCTTTGCACAAAGGTAATGCCATACTGACCCTGGAAACCATCGCCCCATTAGCTTGACAAGTATGATCTCTAAAGCCATGGAGCGTATTGTTATGGATCTCATAAACAAGGACATGGGCAATCTCCAAGCACTTGACCCCACCCAGTTCAGATTCGTCAAGGGCAGATCTTGCTTGTTGAACCTGGCTGACTTCTTTGAGACTCTCACCAAGGCCCTGGATGAGGGAAAGTCAGTACATACAGCTTATCTTGACTTGGCCAAGGCTTTTGACACAATCCCCCACTCGGGCATCATCGAAAAGCTAACACAATTTGGCGTAAATCTATATCTCATCAGGTGGGTGGCCAACTGACTCACTGACAAGACCCTCAAGGTTAAAATAGGCACCTTCACCTCCGATAGCAGACCCATCACTAGTGGAGTTCCCCAGGGATCTGTCCTCAGAGCCCTACTGTTTGACATCTACTTCTTAGAGATCCACGCAAAGACAAAAGGCCTGTGGCTGACCAAGTTTGCGGATAACTGTAAGTTGTGTGCTGTCACTGACTCCCCAAATAATGTTAACATACAGCAAAAGGGTCTCACAGCAACTAATGACTGGTGCCAAAGTCATGGCCTCAAGATAACTGCAAAAAATGCATCATCATACCATTCATCAGAAACACAGCCCCTACTGATTACCACATCAACGGCAACCCCCTAAACACACAACCTCTGGTGAGAGACCTGGGTACTCAGATTAATAACAATCTCACATTCAAAATCATGTAGTGGAAATTGTCAGAAAAAGCCTTTTACTGGTTCATCTCATAAGTAAAGGGGATTGCATCCAAAGGAGGTAATTACCTCTCTATACTCTTCCCTCATTAACCAATAATTGAGTATAACATCCCATTTGGTATGTACCTCTCCAAACATCTGCACCAACTGGAAAGGCCACAGAAATACCTCACAAAGAGAATCCATGGCCTCCACCACCTGTCCTGTATGCACAGGCTGAAATCACTATCACTCTACTCGGTATCTACAGATTGATCAGAGGTGATCTCTGTGTCTCACCTACAAGGCAGTCTCGGACCCTGCCCTACTAGAGATGCTCCATATCCGTAAATCTAACTCCTAGCGCATTACCCGTTCAAAAGGTCTGAATCTAACATGCGACATCAACAAAACCTGCTGGAGAGACAGGTTTGTCTCCCAGAGGCTGCCCAGTCTCTGGAAAAGACTTTCTGTACATGTCAAACAGAGTAACTTACTGACCTTCTTCAACTGCAACCTTGATGAGTGGATGGGAAACCACAACTTTGTCCCAGGGGTTCCACCCATGTCCCTCACTGACAGGGATGACAAGTGCTGGTACTACAGTTCCAATAGTAGTAGGAGCAACGGGTCTTACAATAAAGAATTTACAATCGTATTTGGATATGTTACCAATACATGTAACTTCATACGAATTGTAGAAGGAGTCATTACTGGGCACATTGTGGGTGCTGAGAAGAGCACTACTGGCTGACATCAAAGATTGAAACAATACTAATTTCATGAACTTTAATCGTACTTTGACTTAGGAATGGGGTCCATTCCTGTCATGGTATCAGAAACCCAAAAGAATTGGAGAAATTAAAAAAGAATGAATGCAGTCTTTGGAGAGTAAATTCTGTTGTACCCAGGGTGCATCTGCAATAGCCTTAGAGCTGATTATATTGATTAAGGAGGAGCAGGGTATGAATCCAGTTTCAAAATCCTCTTCAACATTAATGTTTTTATAGAACCTCTAATGTATACTATCACCATAAATGTTGCTGTTGTCATTGCTGTTTTAACAATTTTTGTAATCCTACCTCAAAGTGGCATGAGCATGCGGTCATCCTTGTTTCACTGTAACCTTTACAAAGTATCAGATCTTCTCCCAGTATAAATGGATTTCCAATAGCCATTTTATCATTTCATTTATAACACAGAATAGTATTACCTTCCTTAAGTTGTTTACTCTATGTCTCTACAGTTAATTTACTTATCTTGTCCAAATTATTACCTTCACTATGTTCCTGGGTTTTGCCAACTTTTCTTAACCTTTTTTTTTTCCATTTGCCCTCTAGATCAACAGTTCCTATTAAATTTTCCCAAGTTTCCTTGTTTGTTTTTCTTCCCATTTTTGTATAACTTTTTGTTATACCCTTTCCAAGCTTCCAACATGACAAATCTAGAAAACGGAAAGAGAATCTTGCATATAAATGGCAGGACACTGCCCACGGCAGTGGCTTTTTTTGCTGGTAGTTATCTGAAGAACCTTGGTACAAGCATTTATAGCACTGGCACTAAGAGGACTGCAGGCAACACCATAGTTCCAACGTATAAAGTCCTGATGAAGAGATGATTATGGTGCTTTAGGGGTGTTCTGCCAATGCTCACTACCAGGCTGCTCTATGTGCGTCTGTTTGAGATTTAATGCTCAATATATTGACTTTCCCATAAAGCAGTGATGTGTTTCAGCTCAGTTTGTAATTATGTGTATCTGTATCTACACCAATATCAGAAACTGCATCAGAAAGCGAGAGAGAGTTTTGTTTACAGATTGCTTTTCCTCTACAGTGTAGCAACTGTAGGGTGAAAACATTAAAATAACAGGGTACAGACTCACCCCTACAAAAAAATGCTTCTTTTTGTGTATGAAACATTTGCACATAAATTGTTTCAATGTTTTATATGCTCAAGATGTCCATTTCATGTAATTCAGTTGGACAATTGAGGACTGAGCTGTGATGTTTTGAGGACACAGCATGCCCACTGCTGCTGCCATATATTCGGAAACTTGAACTATCTATCCAGCTGAACTGAAAGGGAACTTCAAAGCTGTGATAGGGCTTACAAACGAAACTTGACAGAATGCAGATGGATATTTGGAAAACCCTGATTAGTCCAAGTACAAAGCTAGTAACAAGTCTTTTTATGTAGAACTACAAACACCACCGAAGAGCTATTCTTTGATAAACAGAATGCTTTTTACCTTAAATAAGTAACTTTTAAAACAGCGTACTCTCCAACTACTTCATTTTTACGAAGATTCGTAAATAAATCTGGGAGTCTTAGTCCTGATGGTATTCATCTCAGTTAAAATCTCTGTCCTCCTCTTTTACTACTTTTGTGCAATGTCCTAGAACTCTGGTAACAGGCCATCATTATCTCACACATCTGCACAAAATCAGGGCATTCTTCCAGCATTAGCTACTACAATACTTACTTTCATGTGCTTCCTTAGGTCAAAATTACTTTATGCCTAGGCGGACTCCACAGCATACAAAGATGGAGTCCTGAACATAAACCAAGTGACGCAGGTTCAGATAATGGTCCAGCTGCTAGAGGAGCTGGGCAGGGAGGCAGTGGAGTGAAAAGGCATTGCCTGCTTGCCAGTCCCACAAGGAAGATTAACAGGTGTGTCACATGGCACAACTCACACTAAGAAAGCTCTGGTGGAGACCAGGAGCATAGTATGAGATGCCCACTCAAATATGGGAGGGTTGGGCTGATTAAAAGGCTACGTCACTTATAAAACAAGGTGATGAACCCATATTTCATCCCCCTTCCCCAACAGCTTATCCACCAGAGAAGAGATATTACTTGAAAACATAATCCTCTGCTGGCTGCTGGATGCCAACTGCACCATCATCAGCTCCTGTCCAGTAAGGAATAAATGGATAGAGTCATACAGATGAGAAATAGTTTAAAAAAGCAGAGAGAACCCTGGCTGTGCAGGGCTGCAATGCATTCCATACTTTTCGATCAGCCATTGCACAGAAAGGAAAAAGGTGGAGGTGCATCAATCTTCATTCAGAAGAGAATAACATCAAGATGGTTAGAACAGCATGATGCATTAGAGGTTTTTCATGCCCAAATCACCATCAGAAATATCCTTTACCACACATCAGCTATCTACAGAACTCCCTCTATGACCCAAAAAAACCACAATGCCTATTTACAAGAACTAGAGTCACTCAATATTAAATTTAATACCATGTTCATGGGTGATCTAAACTATACAGCTTCAGACTGAGAAGCCTATATCACCACTAATGCACGAATATAGAGATTCCTAGACTTTGTCAATACAAACACTCTGGAACAACTAGTCAAGAGTACCCACTCGGGGAAATAACATCTTACACTTTGTCCTTATAAACATAGTGGCATCTTGCACCATCCCTTGCATCTCTTCATCACTTATGTCTAGCCATAAAGCTGTCTCAGAAAAGAAAAATGAATGCAAAGACCACTCCTACCCAGTACCTTTACAAAGTTCTCCAAGATAAACTACATACTCCTAAGTGATACATAGGCAAGCTTCAAATGCCCACCTATCCCAGTTAGCTCTACTGAATATTTGGAAATAAGCTGCATAGATGCACTATACCTGACAGAAACAAGCAAAGGACATACCAAACAAAACAACCCCCTTCAGTGGATCTTTACTATCAATAAGCTTTCCAATAAAAGGAAGAGATTATTGGCTTAAAGTAAGAACAACAATACACAGAATGATAGAGTCGTTACCATTAAATTAAGCAAGCAACTCAGGAGCTTAATTAAATCTACCAAAGCCATGTCTGAAGTGAAAATAGTCACCCAAGCAAGGGACAACCACAAGGCCTTTTTTAGTTATGCTTGCAATCTCAGAAGTACAATACAGCAATGTGCTGAGCTGACTGTAAATTATGTTACTCCCAATGAAGCTGATAATGTAACTATTGGCTGATAAATTAGCTCAAACTTTCCCCCTCTTTCCCCACATATCTCACATGAAATATCTGAAACTAACTCACCACCAGTAATCACAAACAAAGACCAATTCCTGAAAGTGCTATCGAAAGCTAAAAATACTGCACTGATCGGTACTGTCAATATCCATGGCTGCATCTTAAATAGAATGCAAGATTTAGCCACACCCCTAACAACACTGTTCAATCTCATCCTCCCCACAGGTTTTGTACCAAGTGACTGGAGAAGTGCAACAGCTATTCCCATCCATAAAGGAGAATCTCCATGGACCCAGACAATTAGAGATCCATTAATCTGACCAGCCTTATAAGCAAAGCCATGGAAAGAATTATCATGGATTTAATCAATAAAGACATGGGGAGCCTCCAAACACTGGACCCATCTCATTTTGGATTTTTCAAAGGTAAATCATGCTTAATCATTTTGGTGCACTTTTTTTTTTTTTTTGTAAAGTCACCAGAACAGTTGACTAAAGTAAAATGTTACACATCACCTACCTCAACCTGGCCAAGGCTTTTGACATAATCTCTCATTCAGGCATAGTAGAAAAGCTTAATAAACCAGGAACCCCTTAATCACACTCTGGATTGCCAAGTGGCTAAAAGAATGCAGGAGATCAAAACAGGGGAAGCCACCTGACATCAGTGGAATCCCCTAGGGTTCTGTGTTAGGACCTCTTCTGTTCGACATCTATTTCTCAGGCGTAAAAGTCAATACCAAAGGAGCAGTGATCAAATCCCCAAATGACTCAGCCATCCTATATGAAGGCTTGTCCCAAACAAGTTACTGGTGCCAGAATCATGGACTAAAGTTCTTCTTCTTCTGGCTTTTTCCCAGTTAGGGGTCGCCACAGCGGATCATCTGTCCGCTCATGATTGGCAGTGAAGTTTTACGGTGCCGAGTTGCCAGCCCGGCACCCAACCTTCCACAGAAGGCACACACACACACACCTAGGGCCAATTTAGAGTGTCCAATCCACCTACTGCATGTCTTTCAGATGTGGGAGGAAACCGGAGCACCTGGAGGAAACCCACGCGACCACAGGGAGGACATGCAGACTCCACACAGAAGGCACCCCAGCCGAGAATCGAACTGGAGAACCTCTTGCTGTGAGGCAGCAACGCTAACCGTTGCACCACCGTGGCCGCCCAATCATGGACTAAAGTTAAATGTCAAAAATGCATTATAGTCTCCTCTGGAATGTTGCCTCTTCTAAGGAACTACCACTCTGACAACATACTTCTCAGAGTTAACCAATCGTTGTGGAATTGGGAACTCATGGGGACAGTGACCTAACTTTTGACCACCATGTGTCCACTGTGGTAAGGAAGTCTTACTGTATTGCCAGCTCATAAACAAGGGGATTGCTTCTAGAGCCAGTGATGTTGTTGTCCCCCCTTTCTCCCACTTTACTCAGCTCTCATTAGGCCAGTCATTGAGTGTAATGCCCTTTTGGCATGTATCTATCCAGGCACATACAACAACTGGAATGCCTGCAGAGATACCTTACTGAAAGCATACAAGTACTAAACAATATGCCCTATGTAGACCTCTTCAAAGCCCTATTACAATATTTGGTTATATACAGACTGTTAAGAGGTGACCTGTGTCTAGCATGCAAAGTATCCTCTGACTAATGGAATTACTTCATAGCAGCAAGTCAAATGGTATCAGAAATACTCAATCTAGGAACCTAAACCTCTTCTGCAACATTAGCAGAATGGTTTTGAGGAAGACGTATACCTTTGAGGGGATATCACAGCTCTGTAACAGATTCCCTGACCACATTCAATTGTAAGTTGGTATCAGTGGATGGGAAATGGGACATTTTCCCTAGAACTCTCCCCAATACCACTAATGGACAGAGAGAACTTCTAAATGCTTTATCCCATTTCATGGGTTCTCTCTGAATATCTACTTTCTTATCTAGCAATTACCACTACAATAATATATAAGAATAGATTTTGGAAAGGGTTAAGTGAATCTAAACTCCAATGAGGCAAGGGTAAAAATGGCTTGCTAGCCCAGTACTAGCCTAAAACTATGAACCTGTTGGTCATCAAGTGAGAGGAACGGGGTAAAAAAAATCCCTTGATGCTGCAGCTGTCCTTATTGCCAATACTTACTAACCTTCAAAAGAAAGTCTTTCCATAACACTACCACTAAACAAGACAACCAAAACTATCCACACACATACATGACACTAAACATATTCCCTTACCTAGTCCTTGCTGTAACCCTTACCTGGAAACACTAAAATACACACACACACACACACACACACACACACACACACACACACTATGCACAATACTAAAATCTATCCCCTACCTTAGCCCATACTGTAACCCTAACCAGCAAACATTCACACACACAGACTAATGCCAAAAGTTTCCACCACTTTCAGCACAACAAACCACTCAGATTATCCAAAGGACCTTCCCCCTCCTTCTAACATCATATGCACTCAAACATAGGCTTGATCATACATCCACTCAATGTAATTGCCACACACTGAACTCTGCCAACAAGATGCATCAACAAAGTGATCAATATATGCAATGTAAACACACACAAACACACATTACTGTGATTGTATGACTACATTTATTTACAAGAAGTATCCAGCAATAATCAATCATTTACTCAGAAGAAAAGTAGTCAATTATTGAAATCAAATGCTGGCAAAGTACAAACTATCAACAATTTCATCAAATGGCAGATCGATTCAGTGCCAACTTCACCCCCTAAATGGCCCATCTCAATACTGGAAGATAGCCAAATTCTGGTAACGGCCACACACACTCTCCAAAGCTAAGAATACAGCATCCATGGGACCAGATGACATCCCGGACTGTGTACTACATGAAATACAAAATGAACTGGCACCTCACCTAAGTGTCATGTTTAATCATACCCTCACCTCAGGCTTCATGCCCACTGAGTGGCGCACAGCTACAGTTATCCCACTCCACAAGGGGGGATCCACCTTGGATCCTGGGAACTACCGCCCCATCAGTCTGATGAGCCTGATCTGCAAGGCCATGGAACTTATAAACAAAGACACTGGCAACCTTAAAACACTGGACCCCACCCAGTTTGGGTTCATGAAGGGCCGATCTTGCCTCCTGAACCTTACTGACTTCTTTGAATCAGTCTCCAGAGCCGTGGACGAGGGTAAGGCAGTCCACACAGCCTGTCTGGACCTCGCCAAGGCGTTTTACACCAGCCCCCACTCTGGAATCACAGATAAACTTACTAAGCTGGGCATTAATCCCTACATCACTAGATGGGTTGCCAACTGGCTTACTGACAGAATCCACACTGTAAAAGTAGCTTACTCCAAATCCAGCTCCAGATAAGTGACAAGTGGAGTACCTCAGGGTTCAGTCCTGGGACCTCTCTTGTTTGGCATCTACTTCTCTGAAGTAAAGGCCAACACTAAGGGACTCTGGCTAATGAAGTTCGCAGATGACTGCAAAAAAACTGGGAGCCATTACTCAATCCCCAAATGATGTGGATACTCTACAAAAGGGCCTTACAGAAACAGATGCTTGGTGCCAGAGCCATGGGCTCAAGCTCAATGCCAAGAAATGTACAGTTATCCCCTTTGGGAAAAAAACCTGTACCCGTGAATTATCACATAGGTGGCAGTACACTAAACACCGAAAGTGTGATAAGAGACTTAGGGACACAGGTGGACAGTGGTCTCACCTTCAATAACCACACTGCCACAACAGTCAGGAAATCCTTCTATGTGGCATACCTCATCACTAAGAGCTTTTCATCCAGAAAAATGAGGTCATTGCCCCACTGTACTCATCCCTCATTAGACCCATTATAGAATACAATGCCCCATTTGGTATGTACCTCTCAAGACATCTGCAACAACTGGAAAGGCTGCAGAATATCTCACTAAAAGAATCACAGGCCTAAAGCAGATGCCCTATACTGACAGCCTTAAAATACTCCAACTATAATCTGTCGCATATCGTCTACTCCGAGGCGATCTCTGCTTAACATACAAGACCATGTCAAACCCAGAGCTGTTGGACATGCTACATTTAAAGAAATCTCAATCCCTCAGAGCCACACGCTCCAGGGATCTAAATCTGGTCATCAAAATAAACAAAACATGCTGGAGGGATAGGTTCCTGACCTAGAGACTCCCCAGACTCTGGAATAGACTGCCCATACATTTCAAGCAGAGCACCTCTTTGGCCCTCTTCAAAAGGAACTCTGATGATTGGATGGGAGAAAGGAAATTCACCCCGGGGATTACGTCAGTCGCCCTGCTAGACAGGGGTCCAGGGAAGTAAATAATGTGGGAAGAAATAGCCAGGGAATTATGGCTAGGCTTGTATAGGCCCTAGGGCCGATAGCCTAGTACCATCCTATGAACCTATATGACACCAAGCACAACTGTGTAGGCATTACAGAAAAAAATAACATAAATACAGAACTAAGTGATAATCCTCCAAATGCAAATGACCAAAAAGAGAGTAATCTACAACCTCAAGTTTATAGCAATGGCTTTCAGAAAACACATTAATACTGCAGCCAAGACTCTCTTCAGCAGTGCTTCACAGTCCAAGAATCTCTTACATAAGTACCTCGTCCAGTAACAAGGCCTTGTATTAAACAAGGCAAATCTTCAAACAGCTTATGCCTAAAATGTACTGCAAATGATTAGGACATCCCATTATCACGCTTTGTGCACTGGGCAGCAGTACATATAAATGTCATTAACTGACAAAAATATAAGGGAAAAACAAGGTGGCAGGTAACAGTTCCATACAGATCTGACAGCAAATCTATGTCTTTTCCCCAAAGGGTAGCAAGGTAATGATCTTCAAAGAACTTAAGGAAACAAGCAGCAGAAGTTTCCCTTGGGCTCATTATAAGCAAGACTATTTCCATGTTGTTGTTGTTGTGTCTTTCGGCTTTTCCCAGTTAGGGGTCACCACAGTGGAACTCCAGTCCGCTAATGATTGGCAGTAGATTTTTACGTGCCGAGTTGCCGGCCCTGACACACAACCTTCAACGAAGGTACACCCATTCACGCGCGTCTCCACACAGAAGATGCTCTAGCTGAGAATCGAACAGGACAACGTCTTACTGTGAGGTGACAACGCACCACCACCACAGTCAAGCAAGACTATTTCCATGTTCTTCAAAAAATGCTACAATAATAGGCTATTTGTTTAACAAATTATGTAAAGTGTGATAATATTCTGCACAATAGGCCGATCCATTACACGGAAGTCAATACCACAAATACTGGGAAATGCAAACAGCTGCTTTTCACCACAAATCTAGCCACATTCACCTTAATGCTGCCTACAGCCATACCTCTCAACTGTCCACAAATTCACAGAATGTTCAGATTTTGCCTAATAGTTTCAGTATGTTCCTCATACAATCTGTGGTTTTCTGACAAATCATTGAGAGTTGCAATCATTAAATACTTGTAGACATTTGAGTTTCTGAGTTCATTTCCTTCATAAAATGCACTCTAATGAAAAATGTATTATTCTAGCAACTTTCTAAACTGATAAGAGCAATATTCAAAATCTGTCCCTATTTTTGACCATTTGTCCATTCATCATTTTTGGTAATGTCCACAATTCTTGAGCAAAGAAATTGAGAGGTATGCATATAGCAAGCAAGCTCAATATCACATAAATTTAGTTCACTTGGAAAAATTCAAACATCTCAAATAATGAATTTCAAAAGACACTGTAAACATAAGCAGATTCTGCAGTTATTAATGAACATACAAAAGGTGTACTTTTACCATTACTGCTGAAATTTAAAAAAGGTATTCGGGGAATAAAACATTCTACATGTTTTTTCCTCCAACAAAATGACCCGATTATCATACATAGTGTACTTACCAGGTAGCCTTCAAATTTTGAGCAGAAGAAATCAACACAACGCTAACTTTTGTGGAATCGTGTACAAACCTGCATAAAAATAATTCATCATACTTCAAAGTCTAATCCACAAGATTCAAATCTTCAAGAGAGGTGACGGGATGTCAATGTGGAGCTTCTCACACAACCCAGCAGAATGATGGGCTGGATTAAGCTCCTCCCTCTGCATCTGAAATTTGGGATTAAAAGGTAGAATAGGGAAAAACGTACTACCTTATCTCAGTTCTTGGAAGTATGCACCAGGCAAATGTACATCTCCACTAAAGGGTGTGTAGCAACAAAAGTTTTACATTTTAATAATGAAGAGAAGATTGTATGAATTTGTTCAAGTTGTATCAATATGCCAAATGACATGTAAAGAAATACAACGGAAGGACAAATGGAGGTTTGTCGTGGTATTTTCTAGAGCTTAATATACAATTCTGGTTAGCCCACAAGTGTTTACATGCTTTGAAAAATCGCTGCACAAGTTTTGAATAAAACGTACTAGTTTTGAACTTTCCGTTACATTACAGTAATATTTAAGAAAGTAACAATGAAATATTATGTTAGCCAATTAGTATTCTTCTAGAATTGTGCATGCTTCACTCACAGTATAGTACAACTGTACTCAACTCACACCTCTTCTCTGCTAGTTAATTCTATAACCATCCTATACTTTTCTGATCAACTATCTTTTATGACTGGCTACTCCATGAACCCAAACATTCTCATGGGTGGTGGAAATTTCACAAAGCCAAGGCTCCATTTTTACTCCTCCGTTGCTCTTGGGCAAGTTTTATTCTCTCCTTCCCTCCTGAAATACACATATTTTCTTAAAATATTTCTCAGACTACATTGTAACCAATGTCTTGACAAAGCTTCTCTGTTGCCTACTGCAACTCCTGGGGTGTGGCTGAAATGTGGTTATAATGATCAGCCCACTACCCCAGTCAATAAACTAAATAAATACAAAAATAATACAAACTCTCTGTCTTCTTGCTCAACCGTTCACAATGAGTAAGCTAACTTTCTATTAAGGTGCTTTTGCTTCAGCCTTATTTAATAATTAGATAAGCACACTGACGTATGGAGGACTCTCTCCATTTTCACAGGCAGGCTTTTCAGAACTGCAGACAGCGCGTGTTACAGATGGAGAAAACAGCTTTGTAATATTTTAATAGTTTTCAACCACATATTGTGCGATTTATCTAGACATTTCAGTTTACAGTAAACAACTGTAGTTGTTAAGTGGTTATTTCAAATAGTACTACTAATGTGCATTTTCAGGAGTCAACTCTAATGCATTTGTTGCTGCTTCTTTGACTCATTTTCACAAAAACTTAAAATATATGAAAAATAAATTCAAAAGCACTCAAGAATGTACGAGTACGAGTATAATCTGGATAAAAAAACCCTACGCGTCTGTCAAGCTTTATCAACTAAATGCTAGTATAGCTAACCTAAATGTACCTTTCATCACTCTTCACTGAACGAGATTAAAAACTGTTATAGTATGTTTTAATCCCTGCAAAGTTTTGAAACCACCCACACAACAGATCTTCCATTTAAGAACATTTTAAAGTATTTTTGCTTCTACTTAAAATAACTCATTATGTTAACATATTACTTTTGTATATAATAATTTAGAATATAATAATTTATATAATAGTTTAGAACTGTAAATTCTTAGTTCAGAACCTGTAACCATGACTTGTTTATCAAATAATTAAAAACTAGAGTTTACAGGCAATGTTATATGCATAGTCCCCAGTGGTTCTACTACCCTCACCATTTTTAACTTCAGAACACATACAGCATATGCTACGGCTATGCACTGCAGATCTTATTCCCGGACTTTTAAGCAATTAAGTTCTGGCTCAAGTTTCAGAGCACAAAATGCGTTAAAAACATGTTGCAGAAAACCAGTAAGTGATTTTTAACAATATGTACATGTATATACTTGTAAGATAGGAGGAAGCAAATTCTACTGAAAAAGTATAACAATATCTAAGTTAGTCACTACCCCCCCACCCACCTGGAGAAGCCAGGGGAAAAACTGGTACTGGTATCTAAGATAATTTTTTTCATTGCTTCTCTGCCGCCTCTGCAGTGAGCACTGTCTGCACTTTAAATAACGAACGTAAATGCCTTAGGGCTCGGTGGTTGATCTAATTAATTTAAAACAAAAAACAGTTGCCTGGCCTGCTCGATCTCCTGACCGCTGTAACCACGTTACCCAAGGAAAAAGGTAAACAGAGAGAGTACACACCCCCTTGAGCCCTCAGCTGAATTCTGACAGGCTGGCAGTCTGCCATGAGAAGCTGACGTCATTGTCCATGCCCTGCACATGATGACATCAGCAAGAACATCGTCAAAAAAAAATTTTGAAAAAAAACAACCAGGAAATTTGGGAATTAAAGGGATCAGTCTGGAATTTGTGGTACCCCAACATTTTGCCTTCAAAATCATTATTTACCGAGGAATTCGGTATGGTTGAGAGGTATGCCTCAGCCTCCATCTGCCTGCTCTGCAAGTCTGAGCAAGACTTAATGAGACTGGAAATTGAGCCAGGCTCCTCTGTGGTCTCCTGGACTCCAAACCAGAAATTACCTATGAGAAGACAAATGATTCTGTTTCTACTTTTTTCTTATAAATATCGAAAATGCTGTATTTTTGGATATGTGGACATAGTAGGCTGTATGTATGGTTCCAATGTCAATACTATTTAGAAAAAAATATTTAATAAAGTTGAAATAAAAAGTGCTCCTTAATGTATCCTAGGTTTCTTGAAGAGGTTGGCCATTCAATAAACAAGGATTTTGTTGGAGTCTTGATGAGTACAGTTGCCAGAAATCAAAGATAAGGGAATCTAACTTGTGTTTGAATACAGGTCAGTGAGTGAAATCTAGAATACTTTAGAGTCAAGTCCTCAAAGCAGACTAATAAATGATTCCTGCAACCTGAAGTTACTTTTAATTTAATTTATTTGGTAACCTGGTAAGTGAAGTGGTCCTCGGTATACATGCACTTCATTGAGGTATGTTTGCCTGAGCAACTATTTTAGATCATGGTCAGTTTTCCCACACTTACTTATGTAGAGCATCAGCAGTCTGCTTTCAGTGTTTCTTCACTTTTTTCTCACTATAATGCAAACATACACTTGGTATATATAAATTAGATGTGCAGGGGGGATCAAGCTCATAGTGTGTGAATAGTGGGATTACTACTACTTCTTCTCTTTCGTCTGTTCCCGTTAGAGGTCGCCATAGCAAATAATCTGTTTCCATTTCTTCTTGTCCTCTGCATCTTGCTCTGTCACAACAACCACCTGCATATCCACTCTCACCACATACATAAACTTATCTTAGGTCTTCCTCTTTTGATCTTACCTGGCAGCTCCATCCTTAGCATCCTTTTCCCAATATACCCAGCATCCCTCCTCAGCACATGTCCAAACCAATGCAATCCCGCCTCTCTGACTTTGTCTCCAAACCGGCCAACCTGAGCTGACTCTCTAATATACTGATTCCCAATCCTGTCTATCCTTGCCATACCCAGTGCAAATCTCAACATCTTTAACTCTGCCACTTCCAGTTCTGATTCCTGCCTTTTTGTCAATGCCACTGTTTCCAACCCATACACCACAGCTGGTCTCACTACCCTCATGTAGACCTTCCCTTTCACTTTTACTGGTACCAGTCTGTCACAAATCACTCCTGACACTCTTCTCCATCCATTCCACCCTGCCTGTACTCTCTTCCACACTCACCATTACTCTGAACTGTTGATCCCAAGTACTTAAACTCATCCACCTTCGCTAACTCTACTCCCTGCATCCTCACCATTCCTCTATCCTCCCTCTCAATCGCACACATACATTCTGTCTTAGTCCTGCTGACCTTCTTTCCTCTTCTGTCTAAAGCATATCTCCACCTCTCCAGGGTCTCCTCAACCTGGTCCCTACTCTCACTACAGATCACAATGTCATCTGTAAACATCATAGTCCATGGGGTCTCCTGTCTGATCTCGTCTGTCAACCTGTCCATCACCACTGCAAACAAGAAAGGGCTCAGAGCTGATACTTGATGTAATCCCATCTCCACCTTAAATGCATCTGTCACTCCCACTGCAGAACTCACCACTGTCACACTTACCCTCGTACATATCCTGTACCACCCTTACATACTTCTCTGCCACTTCCGACTTCCTCATACAATATCACAACTCCTCTCTAGGCACCCTATCATATGCTTTCTCCAAGTCCACAAAGACACAATGCAACTCCTTCTGACCTTCTCTATATTTTTCCATCAACACTCTCAGAGCAAACATTGCATCTGTAGTGCTCTTTCCCGGCATGAAACCATACTGCTGATCATCAATCATCACCTCCCTTCTTAACCTAGCTTTCACTACTCTTTCCCATAACTTCAAGCTGTGACTGATCAGTTTTATCCCTCTATAGTTACTGCAGCTCTGCTCTCATTCAACTCAGCTCTTATTCTTAAAAATAGGTACCAAAACACTTTTTTCTCCACTCCTCAGGCATCCTCTGACTTTCCAAGATTTCATTACACAATCTGGTTAAAAACTCCACTGCCATTTCTCCTAAGCACGTCCATGCTTCCACTCGTATGTCATCTGGACCAACAGCCTTTCCATTCTTCATCCTCTTCATAGCTGTACTTACTTCCTCCTTGCTAATCTGTTATACTTCCTGATTCACTATCCCCACATCATCAATCCTTCTCTCTCTCGCATTCTCTTCATTCATCAGCCCCTCAAAGTACTCATTCCATCTGCTCAGCACACTCTCCTCGCTTGTGAGTACGTTTCCCTCACTATCCTTTATCACCCTTAACTGCTGCACATCTTTCCCAGCACGGTCCCTCTGTCTAGCCAATCGGTACAGGTCCTTTTCTCCCTCTTTAGTGTCCAACCTTTCATACAACTCTCCATATGCCTTATCCTTAGCCTTCACCACCTCTCTATTTGCCATGCTCCTCATCTCCTTATACTCCTGTCTACTTTCTTCATCTCTCTGACAATCCCACTTTTTCTTTGCCAGCGTCTTCCTCTGTACACTCTCCTGTACTTCCTCATTCCACCACCAGGTCTCCTTGTCCGCTTTCCTCTGTCCAGATGTCACACCATGCACCATTCTAGCAGTCTCCCTTACCATCTCTGCTGTAGTTACCCAGCAGTAACTCATCACTGCCTGTTTTAACTCTTCCCTGAACTCCGGCTCACAAATCACCCTTTTCAACTTCCACCATTTGATCCTTGGCATTGCTCTCGAACTTGTCCTCCTCTTCCTGATCATTAACGTCATCCTACAGACCACCATTCTATGCTGCCTAACTACAGTTTCCCCTGTCACCACTTTACAGTCTCCAATCTTCTTCAGACTGGCCCTCTTGCATAGAATATAACCTACCTGTGTGCATCTTCCTCAACTCTTATACATCACCCTATGCTCCTCCCTATTCTTAAAATACGCATTCACCACAGCCATGTCCATCCTTTTCACAAAATCCACTACCATCTGACCTTCTGCATTCCTTTCCTTAACACCATACTTGCCCATCACTTCCTCATTCCCTCTGCTCCCTTCATCAACATGCCGACTGAAATCCGCTCCAATCGCCAGTCTCTCACCCTTGGGTACACTCACCACCACTTCATCCAACTCACTCCAAATTTTTCTCTCTCATCCATTACACACCCAACTTGTGGAGCATATGCACTAACATTATTCATCATTACACCATCAATTTCCAGCTTCATAAACATCACTCTATCCGACACTCCACCTCCAAAACACTCTTGGCATACTGTTCCTTCAGGATAACCCCTACCCCTTTTCTCCTCCCATTCACACCATGATAGAACAATATGAACCTGCCTCTTATACACCTGGCCTTACTCCCCTTCCATCTGGTCTATTGCACACACAATACATCAACCTTCCTTCTCTCCATCATATCAGTTAGCTCTCTCCCTTTACCAGTCATACTGCCAACATTCAAAGTTGCTACCCTCACTACTACACTCTTAACCTTCCTCCTCTCTTTTTCCTTTCAGGCATGTCTTCCCCATCTTCTTCTCCTTCGGTCAACAGTAGCCCAATTTCCAACAACACCCTGTTAGCTAAAAGTACTGGTGGCAGTTGTTAACCTGGGCCGACTGATCTGGTATGGAAATATGTATTGTTCTCATATGTTATTTGGCAGAGGTTTTACACCGGATGCCCTTCTTGACGTAACCCTCCCCATTTATTTGGACTTGGGACCGGCACGAAGAAATGCCCTGGTTTGTGCATATTACACTCCTATGAAAAAAGCTTTGTTGTTTTTATGTCTTTTAAGTTATTTTTTTAAATCTTGAAAAACTGATAAAATACAACTCTAACTTCTCTGTACTTTGAACAAATATAGAGATACTGGTCCTCAGACCACTTTCAGCCATAGCCTAGACCCAACAGCCTCCTTCATTCTGAACAAGTTCCAGTCTGTCATAACCAGACACAGTAAAAAGAACAGCATGGCAAAGAATCAGAGAAGCATCTAACTCTATTGGCATAGATGGATAAAACTTTAATTATGAACCAGTAAAACAACGCTACGAGTACACCAATAAGTACTGCCACCAAAACAAGCGAGTAAATCAGATAAAAACTGTTCGGCTTTATTAATACATACTAACGGCTTTGAATAAGCCAGGTACAAAAAAAGAAAAAAGAAGAAACCAAATAATGACTTGAGCGCTTTCACCCAGTGTATCTGGGCTTCATCAGAACTAATTCGCTAGTTACAGTGTCAGCTGTTATATGCCTTTTTTGGCGCCAAATTTAAATATTTGAAGTAACAATAACATAGAATCAAAACTGTTGCAACTATGTCCATTCAAAAATCCCATGATAAATACTATGTTAAAACTTAGACAAATGTACAAATATAATAATAAATGTTGTAATGTAATTTTAATAAAACTATTTAACCATTCAAAATGTTTAAAGTATTTAAAGTATCTAAAATGGTACCAAGAAGGTACCAAGAAAGATTTTATTGATATGTATTCATTTAATCCTGGGGGAGTGGTGGCGTCTAAATAAATTTGCCACCAAGCTTCCTTGTAATTTAGTAAGCTTTTGAAGTCACCACCCTTAGGGTAAATTTTTATCACTTCCAAAATAGTAAATTTGAATTGATGGTCGTCGCCTTCCCTTTCAATGTGTCTATAAAGTGTATTATTATTATTTTTGGTCTTAATACAGTATATATGATCATAGATCCTTTTTTTAAGATTTCTCTCAGTTTTACCTAAATAAAAGCCAGAGCATTTTGGACATTTACTCAAATATACAACCATCTTGCTGTTACAATTTCCTGTCTTGCTTTTTACTAAACTTTTATGTCCATTATCTAAATGTATAAACCTCTCTTCGGACATAAATTTACAATGACTGCAAGAACCACATTTCTTAGTCCAAAGGGTAGCCACCTTTTTTCCTTTCATTCTACTTTGCTTATACTCCACTATTTGTTTGATGTTTCTCCCCATTTTGTAGGTAAAATTTGGTTTACTACCCACAATTTTTGATAAATGGATATCATTTGATATAATATACCAAAAATTGTTTATAATTTTTTTAATAAAATCTGCAGCCATATTAAACTGTATTATACAAGATCTGTGAAAGGTATCTATGTTATTATTGACATGTGAATGTCCATTAACTTGTAATATATTACTCCCTTGTTCAACGAAAATGTGCTTACTACCTAGCAAGGGTTTGTATCTATTATTTCTTGCATGAGTAACATATTGGATGGTTTCATCCAACATGTTAATCGGATATCCTCTCTGTATAAATAATTTCTTAATGAAGTCCAATTCTACTAACAAATGTTCGTCATCTGACGTCATACATGCTGCACGTACACATTGTCCCTTAAAAACATTTTTCTTCAGTTTCTCTGGGTGGCAGCTTGTATATTCCAAATAATTGTTGGAAAAAGTATTTTTCCTGTATATAGTAGAATTCAATGTTTGTCCTTGGTATTGTATGTAGGTGCCTAAGTAAGGTAATCCTGTGTTATTATAAGAAAATGTGAATTTTAAATATTCACTACTCCTATTTATGTCTTTTGAGTTATTTTTTTTAAATTTTGAAAAATTGATAAAATACAACTCTAACTTCTCTGTACTTTCAACAAATACAGAGATACTGGTCCTCAGACCACTTTCAGCCATAGCCTAGACCCAACAGCCTCCTTCATTCTGAACAAGTTCCAGTCTGTCATAACCAGACACAGTAAAAAGAACAGCATGGCAAAGAATCAGAGAAGCATCTAACTTTATTGGCATAGATGGATAAAACTTTAATTATAAACCAGTAACCTGAATTCAGTTAGGAGTCTACCTGCTGCAGACTAAATGAAAACGTTAAGACTATAATAAAATACCACCAAGACCACCAATCCAAGAAGTAAGCGAATTTAATGAAACACTTAGCGCCTCGGCTTACACAGCCTTCCAAGAGTTAAGACTGCTTACCTCACTTTGGGGGGGGGGGTCGGGAGTGTGTGAGCCACCTCTCATGGTTCAATCACCAGGGGAAATTTGGGATCACACAAGTTCCGTCTATGGGAGGGTGGGGCAAGACCAACTGCTTACCTCCCCATGCAGGGCCAACGATAACAACATCTAGGCACATAATGAATAAACATCAAAGAGATTAATGCAATGCCAATGGACAGTATCCTATAAAGAAAGTGCTGATTAACAAATAAATTTAGAAGAATGTCCTCTGAAGTTTTTCAGAAGTCTCAATCTGACATCTGGAATCTGATCATGTTTACCAAACATTTAAAACCACTGCCTTTAGCCCTTTTAGAAACAAGGACATTACTGATTGCAAAAGTGACCAAGTGTTATTTATAGACTTAAGAAGTAGGTTAAAAGTGATTTAATTTTAAAAAGGGTTACAACCACTAGATTTCCTGGTCACAGTGTAAAGGCAGGAATAAAATCTCTTTTTGTTCCTTGTACAATGTCACAACATCTCTCTTATTCAGCAGAGATTGGGAATGGGCAACCTACTTCTCTGAAACAAAATGGAGTAACTAAGGAAAAGGAGTCAGAGACGCACGGAATTTGGCAACTCTAAGGTATAACACCACTGAAAGACACACAGGGTACATATCTTTGAATACCAATTTACCAGACAGAGGC